>NC_048303.1:86429971-86637475 GCF_013100865.1 Trachemys scripta elegans
AAGCGATCATCCCAGAGAATTGGATGGGGGGGTGGTTAGTTTGTTTTCTGCTGCTGAAGGTTAACAGGAAAAACGCAGCAGTCAACGGGCTTTGCTTGGTATGTGGGAAAGAAGGGCACAGAAGCCGAAAGACAATGGCTTACCATGGCTGCATGCAAGCTGAATTCTGTTGCCCGGACCTGCGTCTGTGATCTCTAACACCAAAGCCACAGGCACTCAATATTAAGATGGAAAATGCAACCTTGTACTGAAATCACATGTGCTATGTAATGTGAATAGTGTTGTTCACTATGAAAGAGTATAAGCATTGTTCTGTAAAATGTATCATTTAAAAAACTTCTCTCCTTTTTTTCAACCCTCCCTCCAGCAGCTGCAAATTTTTCAAGCCTCCCTCCTCTGTCCCGAAGGCTATCTCAGATAAGGCGGCGGAGAAAGAGGACGCGAGACGAGATGTTCACGGAAATAATGGAATGCACCCGCAATGAAAGAGCTCATTTGAATGAGTGGAAGGACACGGTATCTAAATTTAGGAAAGATGCCAGTGAACGATAGGTCATGAGGGACGCTCGAGATGAGAGGTGGCAGGC
Organism: Trachemys scripta elegans; assembly: GCF_013100865.1. Lineage (NCBI taxonomy): Eukaryota > Metazoa > Chordata > Testudines > Emydidae > Trachemys > Trachemys scripta. Next base: position 86,430,559 of record NC_048303.1, read on the forward strand.
TGCAATGCTGGGGCTGCTGCGTGATCAAACGGACATGCTCCGGCGTCTGGTGGAGCTTCAGGAACGGCAGCAGGATAACAGACTGCCGCTGCAGCCGCTGTATAACCTCCCTCCCCCCTCACCATGTTCCATATCCTCCTCACCCAGACGTGTAAGAACATGGGGGGGAGGCTCCGTGCACCCTCCCACTCCACCCCAGTGGACAGCCCAACCAAAAGGCTGTCATTATATTGAATTTTTTCAGTGGCCTTTTACTTCCCTCCTATCCTCCTCCCAAACCTCACCCAGATTACCTTGTCGGTTCTCTCCCTATGTTTATAATCAATTAATAAAGAATACATGATTTTTAAATGATTGTGACTTTATTTCCTTTGAAAGCAAGCTGGGGGAACGGGGAGGGTGGGTTCCTTACAGAGAATGAGTCAATAAAGGGGGCGGGTTTTCATGAAGGAGAAACAAACATAAATTTCACACTGTAGCCTGGCCAGTCATGAAACTGGTTTTCAAAGCTTCTCTGATGCACAGAGCCTCCTGGTGTGCTCTTCTAATCGCCCTGGTGTCTGGCTGTGCATAATCAGCAGCCAGGCGATTTGCCTCAGCCTCCCACCCCGCCATAAAGGTCTCCCCCTTACTTTCACAGAGATTGTGGAGCACACAGCAAGCAGAAATAACAATGGGGAGATTGGTTTGGCTGAGGTCTGAGCGAGTCAATAACGATCGCCAGCGACCTTTTAAACGGCCAAATGCACATTCTACCACCATTCAGCACTTGCTCAGCCTGTAGTTGAACAGCTCCTGACTCCTGTCCAGGCTGCCTGTGTATGGCTTCATGAGCCATGGCATTAAGGAGTAGGCTGGGTCCCCAAGAATAACTATTGGCATTTCAACATCCCCAACGGTCATTTTCTGGTCTGGGAAGTATGTCCCCTGCTGCAGCCGTTTAAACAGATTAGTGCTCCTGAAGATGCGAGCGTCATGAACCCTTCCCGGCCAGCCCACGTTGATGTTGGTGAAACGTCCCTTGTGATCCACAAGTGCTTGCAGCACCATTGAAAAGTACCCCTTGCGGTTTATGTACTGGGTACCCTGGTGCTCCGGTGCCAAGATAGGGATATGCGTTCCATCTATCGCCCCACCACAGTTAGGGAATCCCATTGCAGCAAAGCCATCCACTATGACCTGCACATTTCCCAGAGTCACTATCTTTCGTAGCAGCATCTCAGTGATTGCTTTGGCTACTTGCATCATAGCCATAGCAGCCCCCACAGTAGATTTGCCCACTCCAAATTGATTCCGGTAGCTGTCTGGCGTTGCAAGCTTCCACAGGGCTATCGCCACTCGCTTCTCAACTGTGAGGGCTGCTCTCATCTTGGTATTCTGGCGCTTCAGGGCAGGGGAAAGTAAGTCACAAAGTTCCATGAAAGTGCCCTTACGCATGCGAAAGTTTCGCAGCCACTGGGAATCGTCCCACACCTGCAACACTATGTGGTCCCACCAGTCTGTGCTTGTTTCCCGGGCCCAGAATCGGCGTTCCATGGCTATAACCTGCCCCATTAACAACATGATCTCCAAAGCACCGGGTCCCGCGGTTTGATGGAATTCCATGTCCATATCCTCATCACTCTCGCTGCCGCAGCCTACTCCTCGCCGCCTGGTTTTGCAGGTTCTGGTTCAGCATAAACTGCACGATAACGTGCGAGGTGTTTACAATGTTCATGACTGCTGTCTTGAGCTGAGCGGGCTCCATGCTTGCCATGGTAAGGCGTCTGCACTATTCACCCAGGAAACAGGCGCGAAACGGTTGTCTGCTGTTGCTTCCCTGGAGAGGGGGGAGGATATACCCAGAACCACCCGCGACAATGTTTTTGGCCCCATCAGGCATTGGGATCTCAACCCAGAATTCCAATGGGTGGAGGAGACTGCGGGAACTATGGGATAGCTATGGGATAGCTACCCACAGTGCAGTGCTCCAGAAATTGACGCTAGCCCCGGTACATGGACGCACACCACCGAATTAATGTGCTTAGTGTGGCCGCATACATTCGACTTTATACAATCTGTTTCCAAAATTCGAATTATATAAATTCGGATTAATCCCGTAGTGTAGACATACCCCAAGGGAGACAAAGCTTGAGTTACAAAGTATGGATATTTTATCTACAGCACAGCAGATAAAAGTCATTTTCCTTTCATAGCCTAAAACTATGCCTGCAAGGTCTGCAGCCTATCTGTACCCCAAACTCCTTTCTCAGTTATTTGGTTCATTCAGTTTATATGAAACCTCTGGTACTGTGGTATTGAAGCACCAGCAGTCTCTATAGACAGTCTTGGAATACCACAGAATGAAACATTTTAGGAACCAAGCTGAGGGAAGTTAAAGGTGGAGAAGAGGTGATCCATGAAATGATCTTTCTCTTATGTAGTGATCTAAAGGTCAGAGAACCACTGTACTAAACAAGGTCCTTTTTTGTTCCCAAACATGCCATGCATGGATATTCCAGCTTTCTATCATCCTCTGAAATCAGTTTTAGCTGACTCTTGATTCTATTTTATCTTTCATCTGTTTCACATAATTCCCAATACCAGTTCATGACAAGTGAATTGAGATGGTCAAAGGAGTCTGATTAGTTAACGTGATCGTTGTTTATGAATGACATCCATTTAAACAAGATTGGTGGGTCTGATATTTGACCTACTTTTTAACACATCTGCTTTTTAAATTCCATTGAAAACTATACAGTGAGACATCATCAATTTGTGCAAAGGAGTAGGAGCCCTATTATAGATTACCACAATTTGTGAACTAGAAAGCAAAATAATAATAATAATAAAAGGATTTTAAAAAAAGATCATGAATACGCCATTACAAAATGCACCTCATTTATTTTGTCAAGTGTAGCTTAGTTTTAATTATTTATGACAATATTTCATAGCCTAGTATTAAATGTACAGGAGTATATTTTTTAAAAGTAATTAACTCTTAATGATATGAAACCTCACTGTTGCTCTTTGCTATTAAATCTTTGCTGGAAAGTGAAATGAGGCTGCCGGTTTTTGTGTGAGAGTTATTGGATTTGGGAATTAGTGAAGTGAGAATTAACCACCTGAGATTCTACTGCTTGTGTGTAATTTTCTAAAACAAAAAGTTTCAAAGCTCGTCATTGCCTATGGGCCGGAGTTTGAAAAGATGATCAACAGTACAGTATATGACATAATATACCCAAAGCTGCTCTCCAGTATGAATTAATCTGACAATTCATGAGTGTAATGTTCCTTTTAAGGGGTTTCTTAACATGGTACCAGACATAGCCTCTCCAAGCAGGGCAATGGAATGGAAGAAGGAAAAGGGAAGCCAATAAGCCAGTGTTTTCCAGTTTGGGAGTGGGGGGGAAATTAGACTCCTTGAGGGTGCCAGATTAGCCTACGAGAGGTGTGGGGCAGAGAAGAGGAACAGGGGAGAGCAGGACAGAACAGAAGGAAAGGAATGTGTCTTCCAGTGCGTGTGAATGGCTGTGGACATCACTGAAATGCAAAATACTAATAAATAATTAGTAATAATTAGAGCTGTGCAAAGAATTAATTTTCAGTTTGGTGGCAATTCCAAAAAATTGGGCGGGAAACCATTTTGTGTCAATCCCAAAATAAACTTTTTCAGAATTTTTCAGTGAATTAAAAAGTTTTTAAAAAATCATTTCAGGTGGAACAACATGTTTCCTTGTGATTTGGAGTATTTAAAACTTTTTTAAAAATAAAATTGGAAGGAAATTTCTAAACAAAGTCTTTTCAAATTAAAAATCAAAATGTTTTGTTTCAAAAATGTATAAACGAAACCTTTTGATTTTTTTGGAGTTTCGTTTATAGATATTTTTTATTTACTGAAACAATTCAGTGAATCTGATACAAATTCACAGAATGTTTCAGTTGCCCTGCATCTGCATTTTTCATTGAAAAGTAGTAAGAAAGGAGAGGTCAGAATGGGGCAAGCTGTGTCTATTCTCTTTCCTCACTGCAATTGTGCTGATCTGGGTATAGTGAAAGGCAGCTTTGAAACTCACAGTCCTCCTATGGTGGCCTTTAATACAACTAGCTATAGAAGCCACTCGTGGACCCAGGAGTCTGTGTCCTGGTTCCACAGAGCCACCAGGGTTGCCTTTAATGGTAAATGGAGACAAGATTGTGGATTTATTACTCCTACTGGTGAGCACTTACTTACAGGAGGAATCTCATTGAACTTTGCAGAACTGATTACTTGTGTGAGTAAATGTACACCAGAGTAAGTTATGATTCTACAATCTGGCCTTGGGGAATCAGCAACAAACAAGAAAAAGGGTTAAAAATAAATAAAAACAGAAATCAATAAAAGAGAAAAAAAACAAGATGAGAAAGGAAAAAGAATGGAGAGAAAGGGAGAGGCGAGAAAGCGAATGGGCAGAAAAAAGAAAGAGCATCTCTGTGCTATGCCCTGGAGTATGAGCACACAGTGGGATGGCCATCCGTCCATCCTTCTATCTACCACACAGGCTGAGATCCACTGAGCTACACATTGCTGAGCATTGGATCCAATGTAACCCTCTCCTCTATTGTATTCTGTCCTCTTGTGGATGAGGGACGAAGGTGAGGACTTTTAAGTAGTAATAAACCAAGCTGCACTTGGAACTTCCAGTGCGCTGGGATGCTACAGCATGGTGAGCTGGTGCACTGTAGATTCATACCCTGGCTTGCCATGCAGTAATTTCCTGTGTAGACAAGTCCTCAGGCTGTGCACAAATATTTACCCCACCTCACATGCTCCCACTGACAGACATACAAAAATACAGTGCAGTGTCCTTGTTCAGGAAAAGCGCCAAGGATTATTTATTTATTCTGGAGAGGAGACAAAGTGGAATCGAGTCTCTTCTTCACAAGAGCTCCTATAGGACACAAGTGAAACATGGCCTGCTTTCCACAGTCCTGCAGGTCCCCCAAGGGCACTTAACTGCAGGAGACAATATACTGCAAGGCCAATTTTCCTTGACTTTTTGGAGGATTTGAATCTTATGAGTCCCTGTCAGAAGGCCCTGCAGGGATTTGTACATTTCAACTATCTCCAATGAGAGTCCTGAGAAAGTCAGCCTGTGTGAAACTCACACAGAGCTCTGGGGAGTGAATCTCAATGTCCACTACGAACGTAAATCCCAGGGGATTTGTGAAGTACAGTTGCTGCTGCTGGACGTGGGAGGAAGTAATGGACATAGCCTGGGTGTATCTGCAGTTCGCCTGTGTGGAATAGCTGCTGTGTTTGTGTCCTACCCTGTGCAGAAGAGCCACCGCTTTTAAGCAGCTTTTAGTCCTCTCCACAAAGCATGGGCCCCACATTTACTAACACAGCATTCACAGTCCCTTATCATTATTATCTATGTCCTGTGTGTTGAAACATTATTATTTAAAATTTACAGAATTAACACATTAATTCACAGAATTAACATCTAATACAAATTATATTATTTCTGTCTTAATCTTAAATTCTATGAAAATTGACCCAGGCTATGCACCAAAGTGGAGATCCATATCTGTGCAGAAAGCCAGCACAAGGCCACACCACTTAAGTCCCACATAACCTCTTAAATTAAGGCATAGGGAGATTTAAGAGTGCCATAGACCTTGTGCTAGTCTTCTGCACAGTGATGAATCTCACTCACTCAATAATACTTATTGTTCCTGGGATGCAGCTGCATAACAATGAATGTGTTATAGTAATAATAAATAAATAAATAATGATAACAACAGTTATGAGTGCACATAGAGGGGAACCATTTTAAATAACTGACGGTACTACCAACTGCAAGTGGGAGCTAGGATTCAGATGACAGAACCAGAACCTTTCCACAGCATTAAGAAGAAATGGTGACAGCGGATTCTAATTTCAATATTGTTTGAAGGACATTCCGGTACAGAAAGCAGTCTGCAGGAAATTGAGTCTGCTACTGCATCTAGATCTATTTGTTTCATGTAGAAGTGTAAGGGAAAATTGCTAATAATACACTGTACAAATGCAGGGTGGAAGGGTGGGGAGTATTTAATATGTGAATGCATTAACAGAAGCTTCATATTGACGCTCTATTTAACATGCACACTATTTGTACCTAGAGAGGTCTCAGACTAGATTGTAATGACAGGACAAAAAGCTTCATAAGGTGCATCAAGGGTACTAATGGGAGCTAACTACCCTACGACTGTAAAGTAAATATCCTCCTCATACCAAAACAGATTTAAACAAACTACCTCCTGGATTATTAATACACTTGGACTAATAATCTATTTAACAAACAAGAACTGTTCATAACACAGAATTTTCCTGTCATGAGAAATTTTGACATTTTGAAATTAATTTCCATTCTGAACTCAAACAAAATATTAAAGTCAAAATACTAAAATTTTTCACAAAATGAAACATTTTGAAAAGTTTGGAATGGAAATGCTAGACTGGAAAATTTCAACATTTTCAATCAAAATGAAATGACATTAAAAAGGTATTTTTTGTTTTGAATCAACATTTTGAAAAAATATTTTTGTTTGGAATGGCCATGTTGAGATCAAAAATGTGGTTTTGATTTAAAACATCGATTTGAAAAAAAAAATGTAGTTCCAAAAAATAAAAAAAAATGTCAAAACAAGTTAGATGAAATCACATTTTTCAATGGAAATTTTTTGACCGCCTTTACAACAAACCACATTTTTAAAGCGACAGCAAGAAAATCAGACCCCTGGCCACTTCTATGGTTGTGGAGGTCTCAGTGTAAGTGGTGTGATTCTGCTGCATGGGGAGGCTGGGTCGTAATTTGGAGAGATCTCACATGGGGTGCACATCCCTGTATACTAAAGAGCACAGCTCTGGGGGGACTCCCAGAGTGTTTGGCAGTGTGGCTGGGGGAGGAGCTGGAATGGGGCTAGTGGATCAGCCACTACACAACTCCACCAGCTATTGCCCCTGAGAAGGAGGAGCACATGACCACAGGAGTTAATTATTAATCATCTCTACAGCTTGGTGGGGAAGATTTCTTTCCCTGCTGAACCCATCAGCACGAAGACAAGTTACTCAAGCTTTGCGCTTAAGGAAGGATTTGCCTTATAGAGACTCAAGGGAAAAAAAATCCCTCCATTCAGTGGGATCAATAATCCATGTCTTAAAACAACTGGGTATTTAATAAAGGACTGAAAGAATACTGTGGGGAATAATCCCACATTAACAATGGGATGGATTATATGACATAACAAATACAAATAAACAATAATTATTAATTAACAAGACTTTTCCATCTCAAATGTCTATGGGGCAGATTAACAATGAAAATAATGGGGAGGAGGGAGATATTGGAACTTGATCAATCTATAAAATAACCCAAGAACACAAATCTTGAGTGGTACCAACTGAGCCATCTAACAGGGGTAGAAGGCATTATTTGTATAGATTCAATAGTTTAGTAGATATTTATTACAACTGAATTAATTCTTGTAATTAATCTATAAAATTATTTACACTTATACAGCACCTTTCTTCCAGAAATACAACAAAGGGCTTACAAAATTTATACTTCTATATACACTACACATAGGTATCGCTTCATCCATGACTGAAATGTAACAACTTTAGGGCGAAATGCTGCAGCTGCATAACAGCGCAAAGAAAACCTGTCAACCGCATACGCCAATAAATGTCCAGTGGAAACGGGGAGGGGAATTCAGATTAGAATAATGTAATTTACCAAACTGGAATCTGGTCAAGACACTGGATCTTACACATCTGTTCTCATGAAAAAGGGCCATGGGATCTTTAATGATTACAAGTGGCCATGATCTCAGTTTTGCATCTCATCTGAAAGCCGTGGTCTGCTACTCTCTATTACCTTGTTGGTTGCCAAGAAAATATAATTTCTTAATCTGAGTTTATTCCTTTACCAGTTATTGCATTGTCTATCATATTGTCAAATATAACAATATCGTGGAGTTTTCTTCATATTTTTGCCCTGTTCCTGCCCACTGGAGAACCAAAGAAATGTCTTCTTTTTTCTAACAGATTGAACTATTTTTGCTGTATATTTTCAGATGGGGGCGGGGGCGGGAACACAGTAAATACGTAGAATAGAAGGAGCATGTCCGGTGCTCTTGTCCAACTCTTACCCTCTGTTATTGTGCATGCTAATGTTGGTATTATGGCTAACTGCCATTCAGCTTTGCCTGGCTCTAGTTAAAAGCTAAAGAATCCATCTTCTCATTCATTCCAGCTCTGTGCTGCTGGGACACCACAAAACACTGCCTGCTTTTGTGAGAGCATACTACAAAGGCAGCGATGGCACTGCATACTAATTGACACACTTTAATGACTTCTCTCTCTCTCTCTCCCCCATCCCCTCCTGAAATGCCTGCCCCTGGCTGATGAGGTTTGCTACCATGGAAACTGAATCTCCAAATGCACAAAACCTGCCATATCAACATTTTGAGCAAATTCCACTGGTAAATCTTAAAAGAAGATGGTTAGAGGAAGGGCACAAAGAAAGGGGGCAGAGTGGGAAGTAGTGGCTATGGCGGTAGTACTAGTGTGTGTGTTTGTGGGGGGCGGGGGCTGATATGTATTTATTTCTAGGACATCACACACACACCATGAATATAGCATACAGAAACATTCACACATATCCAGAGTACAATAAATGGAAAACTATCAGATTCTTTCGGTGTCACATATATTGTTGTCTTTAAATAGCTGAGTTAAGCTCTTCTCCCCCTGTTTATAATTTGGAGCACGTAGCCTAATATTTTTACAGATACTACATTTCAGAGGGTGACTGCCAGTTTTTGAAAATATACTGCAGCCCATTACTATCACGCTTAAAGGACTGGCAGTGACTAGACTCCCCTAAACAAACAGGATTTCTATTGTTCTGAGATGCAATCTGAGCCATCATCTTGCAGGGAGAAGGGGGTTAAAGCACCTTTTTTTTTTTACTACTCACGTTCAAAGGACTTTCTTCAACAATCGGGGTTTGTGGCAATGGGAACCCTAGAGTGTGCTCATTTCTGTCTCCTTGGGATTCCTAAATGTGTTCTGGGGGGAAGAGGGGTGTAGGGTGCTTTCACCTCTTCCTGAATAATTTCCAAAGGCTCTGCTTTCACAGGAAATTTTCCCCTGCTCCCTCTTTATTTGGTAGCTGTCATGAAAGCCATGTGCCATTGCTTTGGATGTGACCTTTTACGTCACAATTCCACACAACATGACTCATTATTGCATTGAGCCTTCCTGGAACATAATGTTGATAAACCTGTTTTGCTCCCAAAACACAACAAGAAAAAATGTTCTTCTAGGGGAATGTTCTTAAGAATTGAGACCAGTTCAGCACTTTTCTAAAGACAAAACAGAGCTGATTATGTCCCAGGCAGCCCCTCTCATGCAAAGGGCTTAACAAATGTTTTAGCTCTTTTTTCTGTGTCTGGCATTACTGACAACTCAAACAAACCAGCTTAATGCTGGGAACTCATTTAAGATCCAAGTCAGAATACCTTGTGGAGTTAAGTGGTGTTTAGATTTGAAGCTGAAGTACCAAAGGATTCACAACAACAGGCCCTGCTTGGCATTCTGAGGAAGCAAAGAGCACAGAGAAGAGAGGGTTTTTACTCTGCAACACCAGGCTGGATACAACAATAGTATAATTAGCAGGAAGGAGGTTCTTTGACAGATACAGAGAGTGCAACCCCATTCCCACTGTGATTCCCCTATTTACCTGGTACCAGCAAAATGAGCCTTTTACTAGGATTTTCACTTTCTGGGTGCTCTTCCATATGCCCTTTTGGACTTGATTTTGCACCCATTGAGGACACTGGCAAAATTCCCACTGAACTGAAAAGTAACAAGATTGGCCCCTCAGAAGCCTGCAATACCCCAGGTTTGTCACAGCTAATGATAATACTGTAAAGATTACAGGAAATACAAAGGGAGGGATTTAGAGTCACTTATAGAAATATAACTTAACCTAGTTCCAGGTAACTGTTTTACAAAATCTGCAGAATCTGTGCACAGCAGAAAACAGAAGAAATCAAATGAGAATCATGTTATCAAATAAGAAATTAAGTTTGATGGCATGCAGGAGCACATGCTGTCCCCAAAGTTTAGGCCATAAAACAATTTCCTATTCAATAGCATTATACATGTTTGAATTATTAAGTTTTAGTGGGCAGCAATAAAGTGACTTTATTTTTATGTTCCCTCTTCTCTGCTGATAACTGTAGCACTTTTCATATACTAAACAATAATTTAACTAGCATTTAAGACTTTATGATATATGAATGAAGAAGGAGAAATATTTTCATAGTCTAATTATTAAAAAAAACACATTTTCATCCATAAAATATAACTAGGCTGATTTTGATCTGTAACTTGGTATATAGGGTGGTGTTCAAATATTTGCCATGTCAGATATTTCAAATCATGGACCATCACATGGCTAATTTTTTTTCAAGACACCATGAAACCAATCCTGCAGCTTTTCCTTATCTAAGAAATCGTATTGATTCCTCAGATGAGTGAGTCTGGCATGCCCTTGAAACTGGAAAACACAAAAAAACAACTCAGCAACACTCTCATAATAACCCCACATTTCAGAGTCAAAAATAGTAGGTTACAAATGAATGCGTTTGGAAGTCATTTCCGATTATAAAGAGAATGGAGGGTAATATGAATACTAGATTTGTGTGATACAATGTTACAGTCAAGAGAGCTCAGGACAAAATTGAGCTTCATCAGAGGCAGTGGGATTGTGCCTATGAAAAGTGTAATGTATGCACTGGCACTTTTGGGGTAGGGAAAGAATATGCATAGGAAGTGGCTACTGCTAAATCTTTAAATGTGATGCCAGTGCAACTTTGCTGACCTCCAGGGGAAATGTGTCCAACCAATCCATACATGGACCATCTGGGTATGCTAATAATAATGACACTACTAATTAGGGGGCCTTACCTGTGCTCTCCAACACCTGCTGCTAAATTACAGACGTCACTTTCTTACCTCTAGTGCATTTATGCAGGGCCCTCATAATTTGACTTTAAGCGTGTGTCTGAATGAAAATGTGAGAAGGCTCACTTAAAAAAGAAAGGCCTTTCTGGCCTATTGAATAAACATCTTGTACGACGGACACTGTTAATGCATGTATACTGAAAGTACACACTTGGCTACACATAGCAATGACCTTCAGTCAACTAGAGGTCACCTGGATATGTACTAGGAGAAGGTATCTAAAGTCCATCAAGCATGTGAATAAGTGGGCTGGTTTTCAGAAGTGCTCAGTACCAGCTTGCCCAGAATAGAATAGCTCAGTGGTTTGAGCATTGGCCTACTAAACCCAGGGTTGTGAGCTCAATCCTTGAGGGGGCCATTTAGGGATCTGGGACAAAAATCCGTCTGGGGATTGGTCCTGCTTTGAGCAGGGGGTTGGACTGGATGACCTCCTGAGGTCTCTTCCCACCCTGATATTCTATGATTCTATGTGCCTCATACTTGGGACGTCTGGTAGAAAATGCCACATTTTAATTTCATGGGTTTGGCATACTCTGGAAGTTGCAAAGAAGGATTTTTTTTAAGTAGAGAAAGAGCAGTGGAGTGAAGCATTGGATCTTGCAAATTATTAGCTGAATGCTAGTGAAACTTTGGAATAACAAGCAAACATTTTGTTTTGTTTGTGTTTCATGGGGGGGTGGGAGATTTGCTATTCAGAGGCTAGTCATCTTTGATCTTTAAATAGCTGTCTGGTAATAACTATAATTTAACCTGCCTATGCCCAGCAGTCTCCAGATTCCTTTTAACTCTGGGTAGTTGCTCCGCAAAAGGCAGGGAAGTATCTCTATGTAATTAAAATTACAGCTGCAGAGAGCTACTCACTGGGATTTCAATCCTGGCGCAAATATAGCACTACCACCTCGAGGTTATGAAGCTTGGTTCTCAAGTTCCCTGAAGTTCCCCTGTGAAGCTTGCAGTGAAGACTGGTCCTAAAACATATACCCAGTATAGTAATTCCGACATTCCTACCACATGATATTCCAAGAACTGTGGCAGCATCACTGTGCGGTGAGTGGAAGGAGAACTCTCCCTAGCTGAGCTAGTGGGAATTATGCCAAGCCTTTCTCAGGTGGAAGCCATGCACACCTTTCACAGAGGGAATGGACGAAAAAATAAAGTTTAATTCTTTCTCCTTCTTGAAAGAAATGATAAGGTGAAGACACCAGAAGTGAAATACAGACAGAGTATAAGAAGAGCTTTCCTATGTGTTTTCATCCTTGGACATTTTATATTGAATTTACAATATTTATGATATATCAGGGAGAGTGGAAAAAGATAAGGACCAAACAATGTTTGCTGTGTCTGACCCTAGTCAGGAAGAACCATAACAATATTATAGATGGGCTCCAGCTACACTATTGGGATCCAAAACTAGATCCCAACTCTCCCAGAGTATCTGGTCCAAGATATAAGCAGCAAGTCCTACTGTTTGGAACCGAAGTCAAACCAGGGTCAGAACTGGATTTGAAGACCAGGGCACCAGCTGCTCTGGAAAAAGCTAAGAAATTCTTCTTCTTCATGATTTTGTCTAGCAGAACTGTTCAGAGAGGTGGACAGACTGATAAATAGGGAATGTCTTCTCCAAATTTTAAAATGTCTCATTCAAGTATCCTTTTCACAACTAAAGATGGAGCAAACTGATTCAGATAAAATACTTTACCCACTCTTGAAACTGCTCCCAAATATGACCCACACCTGAATCAAATCTTTTTGGAGTTTTAAAACAATGCAGTCAGCCTTTTAAAAATGCTCTCCCGGGTATGAGTCGGAGTGTGCAAAATAATCTGACACAGCAGAAAAAAAATACTCAGAAGATTTGATAGGTAGGACAAGTTTTGCATTTGTACCCAAATATCTGGATGCTAAATGAGCTGAAAATATAATGTGAAGCTGTTAATCAACAGAAGCTGAATAGATGCTGAACAAGGAGTTAATAAATTCTGTAAGCCAAAATGATCCAGATTTTTTCCTCTTCCTTTTTATTTGTACTGCTTTTTATTTAAAAAACTCCTACGAAATTAAATGTAAAATAATGCAAGATTAAGATTGACTAGGTAAAAATCACAAAAATTCAGAAAAAGCTATTAATTAAAATTCCAAAAGAAATGTTAACTCAGATGTGTTGCATATAGCATTTTTATTCCCTTTTTTCTGATTAAATGTGTACATTAATATATTACTGTGCATATCATAGACTATATCTCAGGACCTGCATTATAACTGAGTAAACACTGCTGTGCATTTCCTATCTTTTTGTGATTTTACTGGTGCAATCTTAAAGTTGCATTAAAGTTTTTTATTGCACTTGATATAGTTGTATCTGTTATACAACCGTCACTTTCCCCTTTCTATTTCTTCGTCCTTCTACATAATAAAGACAACAAAGACAGAAAGCAGTAGGTTTAATAATGTAAGGGATGGAGGAATATCCAAAGCCGCTCAGATCCAAACTTACCATTTATTCCAGCTCAAAACTACCACACAAACATTTGTTTTTCAAAACTCAATTTTTTCAAACATGATTAATAGAACATAGTTTTGTCTGTATGCACGTGTGAGTGTATGCAAATAGTAGGAGTTGTTACATTGGTCTCCCGCCATTCATTCTGGGTGAAATTTACCCCTCTGTACAGGGACAACATAAGGCCCAGGAAACATTTAAAATCTATTCAAGCCTTATTTTGTAGACATAAATTGTGTTTAGGCCTCATGCTGGCCTTCCATTTTGTTCTCTGTGCACTGGCTTTCCTATAACATAAATATGCTTCTCCCAAAGACTCTCTCAGCACTAGATTCTCTTCTCTAATAAAGCCCTCTGTGGCACAAGAGTTTGGCTCTAGAATATATGAGGAAGTCAAAATGGATATGAGAAATTCACCTAGCCTAAAAACTCAAAGTAAAAAGGCTCCCAGAAATCTTTTTTTTTTACCGGTGCTTTAAAAGGTAGCAGATAAGACAAGCTATTCTGCCATACTGTGAAATGAAATATTTATAGCTGATCTCTCTTTTTCTTTATGTCTACTTGTGCTAAAGATTATTTAAAATGTTGCTTGAAAAAATCCAACAAACAAACAGTTCATGCATATGATATAATGCCAAAAATTCAGGACCCTGCCTCTCATCTAACTCACTAGCCAAAAAAATCTTCTAAAGAGAGTTCATCAACCAGTTACACTCAACTAAATCTCATCATATGAACTACTGCAAAAGAACTTTAAATAGAACAAACTCTGGAAGATAACTCAGCACATCATCTGCCCTTTACAAAATAATGTATGCACCAAAAAAATCACGTCAGGCATCTGCTGAACCATTTTGCAAAAGAGATGTATTGTTAAGACAATATTGCATTTTACTTTGTGCAGTTAAGCAGAATCCTAAGAAAGGTCGATAGTACAGGGATATGGGCAAATAATATGTAACCAATCATTTATTTGATGCATGTTGCTTCTTTTTATGTTTGTAAACTGTCTGTGAAACAATTGCAAACTTCAACCTGATTGATTCTATGGGAGATTTTCAGAAAGAAAATCTAACCGTTTCCAGCAAAGCTGCTTTTTTTTGTTTTTTTTTGTTTTTTTTGTTTGCCTCATGGGGCTGTTGAGGGACTGTCTCCCTTCCTAGTTGGTTGTGGGAAAGTGTTTGTGTTTAAAATGGGAAAACACATGAATATGCTCCCCAGAGCCTCTTCCTCCTCCCTCTGCAAGTGCGTGGGTCCTGGAGCATGGAGATTTTACCACAGGCTGAAGCAGATTTTTTTCCCCCCTTAAATGTATCTATTAAACTCACAGTTGTAGATAGAACTAATACCATCAAAAACAAAATTTCGTGATTCACAGGGTCTATGGGTGAAATCCTGGTCCACTGAAGTCAGTGGGAGTTTTGCCATTGACTTCAACACTGGCCAGGATTACCCTATGAGAATATACATGACTCTTTTTGCCTTTTACCAGGAGTTGTGAGGCTACGAATCATATTCATTTTCAATACGTAAAGTGAGATCATAGTAAATATTTTCAGCTGTTTCAGCTCCAAGGTCCATTTATCTTCAAAAGTCTCTTTACTTTTTACTAAAAATAATATGTTGTTTGTTTCATGGGTATGAACGGTGTTGTTAAAGAGATTCACAAAATGTCCATTGGAGCAGGTTACCAACACTCACTATATAATGAGTCTCGCAATATTCATTTTTCCTAAAGCCCCTATTCCTAGAGTTGTGTGACTATGGGTAGGCCTACTCTAAGGTTGCCAATTTTGGCTGGATGTATTCCTGGAGGTTTCATCATCTGACATAATCTTTAATTAAAGATTCCAGGACAATCCTTGAGGGTTGGCAACCCTCGCTACACTGCAAAAAAACGAAAACAAAAACAAAACCCAACAACAACCTGGCAGCAGCAAGTCTCAGAGCCTGGTTCAACTGTCTTGGGCTCACGGGGCTCACACTACAGTGTTAAAAACAGCAGTGTAGACGTTCCCTCGAGGTCTGGAGCCTGGCCTCTAAGATTCACTTTGTTCACTGGGGTTCAGAGCTCCCTGAGCTCCAGCCTGAGTGGGAACAGCTACACTATTTTTAGCATCATAGCATGAGCCCCACAAGCCTGGGCTCTGACACTCGCTGTCATGGGTCTTTCTTTGCAGCGTAGATGTACCCTCAGGGAGAATCTTAACTTGCATTAAAAAAAAAAGGCATTTCTAGCCCTCATTGTTATGGCTCAAGAAAGAAAAGGGGGTGGGGGAGATTCCAAAATATATTCATTTTAAAATCTCATGATTTTTAAGCCAATCCAATGATTTTGGAGGTGCCTTACTCATGACTTTTGAGTGGGTGACAATAATGTAGGAACCCCTTGTTGAAAAAATTGGCAGCACGCAGCTATCAAGAAGAATGTTTTCTATAATGGGGTTGAAGATGGTTTGGTCCTATCCACACTACCAGTTATACAATTTTAGCACTAACAGGATACATATTGCTGAAAACTCTTGTCAGCCATTGTTCAGTTTCCCACTGTAGAATCGACATGGGCCTTAGTGTGCTCGTGACACAAACGATAGTGCAGCCATAATTCTCAGAAAGGAGATTAGTCTCAAACACATTTCTGACTTCATATGATTCACCATGTCTCTAGCTCAGATGCCATTCAGTTTCACGTGGTTCTTGGCCCGGTAATACATATAAGAACATAGGTTTGAAAACAGTTCCAGGAGCAAAACCATTTGAAAATCTGTTTTTCCTTACTACTTTCACAAACAGGTTAAAAATGTCACAGTAGGTTAAAAAGGAATCCTTCTGGGTCACATCAAGAGTTAAAATACAACTTAAAAGCTAACTAGATCCCTCAGCAAAGGGAGCACTAGCAGAGTTATGCCTCCATAAACATAAAGCGAAAGTTAATCTACTTGGCATGTTAAACTTTTGACCCACACAAACATACCGGGGGGAATAGTTTGAAAACTGAAAAGATAATATTTATGTCTCATCAGAGTAGGGTGACCAGATGTCCCGATTTTATAGGGACAGTCCCGATTTTGGGGTCTTTTTCTTATATAGCCTCCTATTACCCCCCACTCCCTGTCTCGATTTTTCACACTTGCTGTCTGGTTACCCTACATCAGAGAGCAGCACAAAGTTGCATTATTTAGTAAGGAAATCTTTTAAGATGCTTCACTTGCATGATCTCTTAGGGCTGGTACCTCTGTGTTAACATTTCAGTTGGCCTGCACCCCCCTGAAGTCAATGGCAAAACTGCAATTGACTTCAGTGGTTCAGAATTGGTCTCAATGTTAGTTGAACTGGAACATAGGGGCATAGCCTGGTTGTAAATCAAATTTCATATAGGTTTGTCACGGAGTTTGGGGGAGACAAGGCCCTGCACCCCTGGCTTCCTGAGATTCACCACGACTCTCAGCCAGCCAGAAAAACAGAAGGTTTATTTAGACAACAAGAACACAGTCCAAGACAGGTCTTGCTGGTACAGACAACAGGACCCCCTCAGTCAGGTCCATCTTGGAGGGCCAGGGAGGCCAGAGCCCCGTTTGGGCTTCCCTCCATTTTCCCAGCCAGCTCCAAACTGAAAACTCTCCAGCCCTTCCTCTCATCTTTGTCTCTTTTCCGGGTCAGGATGTCACCTGATCTCTTTGTTCTTCAACACCTTTAGTTGGCAACTTTGCAGGGGAGGGGCTCAGGCCATTAGTTGCCAGAAGACAGGGTGTCAGCCATTCTCTGTGCAGACAGCATCACACTGGCCCCCTAGGCTCTGCAACAATCACACACTCCTTGACACCCGAGAAATGCATAGGGGAAACTGAGGCAGCCATACAGGACTCAGAGGAAAAATTAAGAACATTCCCACTTCGTCACAAGGTTCCCTTGGAATATAAACGACCCATAAACCTGAAGAGAAGCAGTTCTGTTTAGGATGCCACTAAGGGACAAACGGGTAGCAATTTCTGAGGATAAAACGGAGGACACTGAACTAGGTAACTAGATATTCTTCTTCAAAGTGTTTCTCTGCAGTATAACTTTAAGAAAGAAAGAAAGAAAGTCCCCACTCCACAGGAGCTCACTGTGGCTTTTTCTGTGGATTTACTCCTCTCTAGTCCACTGGAGGGAAGGAAGGAGCATAAGGGCCATTGATACTTTTTCACATTTTCTTTTGGCTACTGAAAAAGAAGAAAATCTCAGAACCCCGCTGACACCTACGTCTCCTTTAAAATATTGTACGCAGAGTATTAAAATTAAGCAAAACCAAAGGGTTGAGGTGGGCTGATCCGTATGACAAGTCTTTTGGAACACTGAGACCTGGAAAGCAGTGTTTTCGTTGATTGATTGGCAGTCTGATATGTAAGGACCACTGAATGTTCAAGAACAAGCGGGCAGCAGTTGCTCTCTTAAAAGTCGTCACCTGGTAAAGAAAAACAGCAGGACAGGGCCTTCTTAAGGCCCCTGGGCAACTGGTCGAACAGCAAGAGTTCAAATAAAGCAAAGTATACTTGGGTAGTAGGCCCTATTTACATGCAATTTGGGTACCCATGACATTCTGCCAGGTATAGTCCCACCAGATAAGAAGCTGGGGGGTATTACAAGGTCCCTGCTCTTCCAGTGAGTCAAAAATTGATACAGTGAAGAGGTATAAGCCTAGTTATATACAACACACCCTCTGCTTCCTCTGTCAATAGCTTTTTTATACCCATGTATTAATCTACAGAGTCAGAATTGCAGGCTTTTGCTGTGTTACTAGCTGACACAGTCCCTTCACCACCTCCAGCCATCCCCTTTACATATTATATTTCAGTTTAATCATCACTGTTCCTTTTCCACACTTCCTCACTTCAGTTAGCAGAAATGTCCCCATTGTCCTTGGACCGGGAAAAAATGTTTGTTTAGGAAAACTGCCTAGCAACCGTTTTCCCTATTTCAAGGAGAGAGGCTATTTGCATAAAAAAGCGCCCCTGTTGGAGGCTAATGGAGATTCTGTTGAGAGCTGCTCAGTGACCACCTCTCAAAAGAAACCTCCCTTTCCTCCTGATCCCTCTGGGTGGCCTTTCTTTGCAGTGTCCACTTCATTTGGAAGGCAATGCCAATTTCCCACAAGGTGCATCAGTGTTCTGTAGTAGTGATGAGCTAATTCCAATTCCTGACTGTGGTGGAAAGGCTCAGAGAGGTCTGATCCCTCAGGAATGGATTTTATTACCACACTGTTCCCAGATTTTTTTCCATGCTGTACAACACACAAAGTGAACAACTGACTGTTAACCCCCTAAGTTCTGTCATTTTCCAGATGGCTAGCCCAAATGAATGCTTACAGAAGTAAGTACATACATTCCTGTACAGTGTCTTTCTTTTGATATCGGTATTTATATCTTGCTCATCCCCACAATTACAAAATGCCATAAGTGGGGTGCATGCAGATCTAAGTTTTCTCTATCTGTACTCTGTCGGGAACAGGTACCATAGGAGTCACTCCTCATAGCAGTCTATGTCCACATACTCCAGAGAATGAGAAGTAAATATTGATTGAAAATTTGCTTTGAAAGACCCTGGGTGAAATTCTGGCCCTACTGAAATCAGTGCAAAACTTCCCATTGTCTTCGATAAGCAGAATATCAAATCAACTCCCTCTCTTATATCTATAAACTAATGTGCAGCAAGTTTTGGTTTGTGGTGGGAAGATTTCTGATCCAAGGCATAGACCTGTCAGATGTTGAGGGCTTAAATAGGAGTGGAGGCCTTCCAGCACCCCCATGGAGGTGCTGAGGACCTCCCAGGATCCGGGGCCTGTTTACTGGCAGCAGGCAGACTTTCTGATCAGGATTTTCCAAGCCTCTCCAGTTCTAGGGTTCACAGAACTAATTTCAGGTTATCAGTCATTGCTTTGCTCCAATGTAGACCCACGTGAGTGCTTTTTTTTTTTTTAAAGGCTGATTTAATTTTGTAAATGCATTTAAAAAAAAGATATTCTAAGTAAATGGACATCTGTGCTAAGAATCCCCCAAAAGATCAGTTGACACAGGTGGATGTCCTACACACTATACGTGCTGGGTCTGATTCTTCTCTTATTTGTGTCAACTGGCCGTAGCTTCATTGGAAGCTATGGTATTACAATGGTACAAAACAGAACTGATCAAAACCAGAATCTATGTCCCTTGGGAAATTCTGATTTTTGACATTTGTTTTCAAACAAAATTGGAACAAAAAGTAGAAATATCAAAACTTATAGTGGATGAAAAAAATTCCAAATTTTTCAATTTGGGAATGTCACAATGCTTTCACATTTTTGATCAAAACAAAATTCTTTTACATTCCCAAATATTATATAAACATTTCCTTGGGTTGAGCCAACATTAGTCTCTGTATTTGCCTGCAGAGCCTCATAGGAATTGTAGTTTGAGTGTGTCATGCCTCCCCCCTTTCCTGCCTACAGGATATCTCCCCAAAATGCTGTCTCTGCATAGCTGAGCCACTATGGTCCCTCATGGGCAACCACCTCTAGTGTAAACCTAGTGTAGGGGGAGATTTTCAAAGACACAGAGGGCAGTTAGGCACCCAACTCCAATGGAAAATCAAATACCTGGAAGCTGAATCAGGCCCACTGTATTTGCCAAAATTGCTTTAGAACTTTATCTTTATTCTCAGCCCTATATTTCACCCTATTTTTCTCTCTGCCACCCCTCTACTTTTTTTTTAAGAAGTCCTTAAGCAGAATATAAGCCAGTAAAATTAGAGTTTGATTCAAACTTTCAAGTACATAATGAGCTAGTGGTCTCAGAATTAAGGAAAACAAATGCCAAATGCATCCCTGAAGTGAAATGAAGACAATGGAATTGTCCAGTGAACACAATGGAATTACACCAAGGATGGATTTGGCTCTACCTGCCTAGATTGTGCCCACAAAATGCATGTTTGTCTATGCACAAAAACCACTTTGCGCACACAAATGAATAACTGCAGGCAGGTAGCACTCAGACACAACATTCCCTATTTCATATGTGCAAATGCAGGATTACATTTGCAGTGGGTCAGCATGCGCATTTTGCATGTACAATTTTATAAATGGTTTTGAAAATGTGATGTGTCTTCTAAAATACTGCATATACATCATAATTACTCATTCAAAATCAGTTGTGTATTGTATCAGTCTCGCAGATGTCTGTCTATAGTCTCTCTTCCTTTTTAAATCAAAGAAATTGTGTGATAGAATGTTTAAGCTCCTGAAATGACAAGTCTCCAACATCATGAAATCCAAAACCTAGATCTCTCTAAATACAATAGGTCAAACTCAGATGATCAACACAAGCCCAGAAAGAGTTTATTATTGTGTTCTCTTACTTTAGCATCCATAATATCTCTGTACATGGAGGATATATGTACTGTCATTGCCTACCATTGTTAGGTATAGCACATTAAAGGCTATGGGCATGTGACACTCCTTCCTCTAGCCAACTGTGTTCAGTCAGGATTACGAGGCAAAAAGAGAGAAGCTCTCTGCAAAAGAGTCTTGGACTCTCCTCCTAGGATATAATATGTATGGTCTGTGTAAATGGAGAACAGATGGAAACAGAAATAAAAACCAAGTCTATTAACCTGTTCAACCTGTGCAAAGCTGACATGTAAACCAGTATTTGAGAAATGACCACATCTGTGAATGAATAGAGATCCAATACCAAATTCAGCCCTGGCACAAGCCAGTGCAGCTCCATGAATGGCAAGGGATCTGTGCCCAAGTGTGCCAGCTCTAAATCTGGCTCCCAGGATATGTCTCTACTCTGTTGTATATACACTCCTAATAACAGTCATAGTCGTGACCTCCTGAAAGCTCACATTAATCGTCTAAAATCTTCTGGGGGCAAATTCTGGTCTTGGTTATACAAGTGTAAAACCAGAGTAACTATATTGATTTTAAGGGAGATACTCCAGATTTACATTGATGTAGCTGGCCCATTATTTACAGTATATAGGATTATCATCAGTTATGTGAAACCATCTGCACACTGGTGTGCATACTCCAGGGCTATCAGAACCCTCTGTCACCCTCTAGTTCTCTACGCAATGCAATGAGTACGTTGGTCTATGACGGAGGAGCAAAGCTGAAAAGACCTTGTAGGGAAGGAGATAATTTCATTTGAGCATTAGATGCTGAAATAGCAGCTAATAAAAAGCCTTCAAACTGTGACAATTCAATACACACACCTACGAGGATGCCTTGACAAGCTGCTTGACTCACAACTCTTTCTTGCTTTTCCTCTGTGCAGCCTCTGCCAAACTCACCCCCATGGGTAAACAGCTGCGTACTGACAGTAGAGAGGTGTCTGCCACTACTGCCATTTGCAAATAGAGAGACACTTGTCCCTGGCTGTAAACATTTGTGCTCTGGTGCTAGCCTGGCTAGTTACAGCTCAAATAAATATAAACCCCAACTTTGTCTTTTTTTAGCATCCTGCTGTCATACGTTAATGTTCTTTACAAACACGCACTTTGTCCTGGAAATAGGCTCAGTGAGATCACCCTTGGGTGATTATTTTACTAGCATTATCTTTAACAAACAGTTTGCATGTTGAGTCACCAGAAAGCATATAATGGGCAGTTGCCAGGAACTGAACACTGTACAATGCTAGGCTCATATGCTAAGGAATAAGCTATACATAACTGGGCCAGATTCTGATCTCTGTTTCACCAGTTTAACTCCACTGACTTCAAGGGTGTTGCTCTGGATTTAGACTTATATGTCTGAGATCAGAATCTAGCCCATTCTTATCGTATTTGTGAAGAATAATAGGATTTTCAAGGATAAAGATGACCTGCAAAGGATTTTTTGAATGGGATTTTATTTTTTATTGCTTTTTCTATGATGTAGAGAGTTGTTGGGTTTTTTAAATCTGTTTGATTTTTAATACAGAAATATCAGGAATGTCAAGTCTGGTCATCTTTATCATTGCTGGAAAACTTTCTTGAGGTCTCAGAAGGATACTGAGTTCTCGCACATTAACTGAAGAGGTAGCAGTACTGAATCTTTAACAAGGACGTCCTTTTTCCAATGTGCTCATTTATCACTGGAGTTAAATAGGTGTTAACACAAAACAAATAGACAAAGCAAAACCCCAAATAATTCTATAGTTTTATTTAAAAATCATTCCCATTCCCACTTGCTCAGCAGATATTGTTTCACTGAGTCGTGATATCGTTTCACTAGTTCTCCAGTCACAACTAGGCTAGGCTAGAATAGGCTAGACAAGACCTGAATGTCAAATGAAAAATATCAAACAAGGGGTAAAAAACAATTTTTTTTTTTTTTTTTACAAAAATCTTCCTGGCCCTCTTTAAACATCAAAAGAAACAAAAAATGACCCAAGCCCTGTTTTTTGGCCTTTGCAGATCACTTTTAAGTGACTCAGATCAGAAGTCTACACAGCAATGAAACAGCTCTGCGTCCTGCAAACCTGAGTTGGCTGGCACAGGCCAGCTGTGGGTTGTTCTTTGCAGTGTAGACATACCCTTAGAGTGTTGAATATGCCCCACTGCATGGCCAGCCAGATTAGCTGCTACGGCTCTAAATAATTTATGATCCTTCCCACGCTTTTTTGGGCAGGTGCACCTGAGAAAGCGTGAACAATTCAGTAACAGCCCCTGTGCTCTTTT
The DNA here is from genome assembly GCF_013100865.1 of Trachemys scripta elegans. Taxonomy (NCBI): domain Eukaryota; kingdom Metazoa; phylum Chordata; order Testudines; family Emydidae; genus Trachemys; species Trachemys scripta. The sequence continues at coordinate 86,453,775 of NC_048303.1, forward strand.
GAATGTGGGTCTGCAGTTCTGACTTGCTCTTCAGTGGGCTGTGCAGGTGGGAAAGAGAAGTTCTTACAGAAGGTGAAATTCTGGTCCCAATGAATTCAATGACATAACGCCTATGGAACTCAATGCAGTAAGGATTTCACCAGAGTCACTGCATCAATCCTGCTAATCTCTGATTAGGTTGGAATGGCATTATATTTAAAACAAGTTCCTGTTAGCTTATTCCTGAAACTGTGAGACGCTGACCTTCCTTGCTTATTTTCTTGTTTATAATAAACAAAACAAAACAAAGAAGTATATTAAATGTAAGTACAGAGCGGGTACCTGCAAACTTGGAGTGGATGCATAAAATGGTTTGAAATAGTATCGCTGAGTACAGGAATGAATACCCAGAAAAGTGATTGTTACCATGATCCAATGTCACTACAGCATGTCACAGAGTAGTGCACATGAGTCAAATAGATGTTAGAAAGAAAGACAGGAAACCCCACATCTTAAGGGATGAGAGCGTGATCAACAAAAAATAGACATCAGCAAAATAAATAAAAGCCCCCAACCATTGTGAAATACAAACTCTTTCAAATCAATGCAAGGATGTGCTGCTATAAATGGACTGTAATTCTGCAGAGTGTCAGCAGAGCTCTTTAAAGCAGGTGACAAACTAATTGCTTGTTAGTCGTCCTATTTTGACTCAGGTGGGTGACAGCACTGGGGAGGAAAAGCCATTGCAATTTCATTGTGTCCTCGGGCACATCTGGTCTGGCTTTAGAAAACTATTGCAGTTTCATTACATGTTAGCGTTTGTACTAGCAAATTAAATTTCTCTCGCTCCCCCCCACCCCCACCAAGATTCCTGACAGACCCTGAAATAAATAAATAAATAAAGGCCCGTGCCACCAATGCCACACCGCATACACACTAGCCAATAGCTAATCGCTATTTCTCTCCACAGTCATCCCTCCAGTATCTCTATATGGCTGCACTGACACAATGCAGAAGGCCGTTAGCAATCTGACAGTGTGCAAGGGCTGAGGACCATCTTCATTTAACTAAACAAACATAAAACAATCCTCTTTGATCAAATCTAAAATCTCAGTTGATTGACTGATGGGGGGTTGTCTCAGAGTAAACTAATTCCACTGTATCGATACACCCACCTGTATGGATTTTGGCAAGTGCCAAATAATTTCTTGTAGTGCATTTTGAAGCAGTGTAAATCTCTTCAGTGAGCTGCTGATATAACTGTCAAGTGTAGGGGAAGAATCACCTCCCTACATGTAATTAAACTTTAACGGTTAAAAAACTTACCTGACTATAAACAGAGGTCAGCGCCACCCCAATGTCACCTATGGCAGCATCACTATCCATCCCCGCCACTGCCATAATTCTCTGGGCAGCCCTCTGGCAAATCACTACTGGCCTGATCCTTTCAGGACCCCATTATGACTAGCCCCACATGTCCCTAAGCAGGGCTGGCCAGAATCTTATTGGGGAACATAGTCCCTGATCCTTACTAGCAGCCTCACAGGTACTACCAGTTTGAAAGGTGAGGTGAGAGGCAGGCCATGGCCCTGTTCCTCTTCTGCATTTGCCCACAGACTGCTGGGTGTGTTGCAATGGCACTGCTTCTCTGTGTGTAGAAGAAATGACTTCAAGGGCAACATCTGTGTGTCCCATCCTCAACTGATGTAAATTGGCATAGCTCATTGACATCAACAGAGCCATGCTGCTTTACACCAGCTGAGGGTCTGGCCCATAGGCAGAATCTCTCCCTGTCCTATTCATCCCCCCATTTGTTCTGCTGCCATCAACATTCTGTCTGCCCTTTCAGTCACTCATCCCTCTCCACAGACTTACTTTCCCTCCTCGTTCATTCCATTCCCACATTTATTATTGCACAATTCACTCTTTTATTTTCACTTTCCCTCCTGACTCATCCAGAATTCCTCCTGGTGCTCCAATTGCCATGTGGCCTGTGCTCTCTACAGGCCTGGGGCCATCCAGGGTGGGATCTTGCCCTTTGTCTAAACTCCCATTTACTTCAGTGGGAGTTTTGCCTGAGTACAAACATGGCAAGAACATGCACTGTGGGTCAAATTCAGACCTAGCGTAAGTGTGCAGAACTCTATCAAAGTCCATAAAGTTTCACTTGCTTGTGCCAAGTCTGGATTTGCCCCATTTGAGGTTGATGGCATTAGATCCATGTTTCCATCCCTTTCCCATCTGCCCTTCTGCAGCTGAGAATCATCAATTTTTGTTTAAGAGCAAGTGTAAAACAAAGGTGTTTAAAATTAAAAATGGCATTGAAAATATACACCTTCTATTTAAGGTTGTTGACATGCTTTACAAACATACATTATTAAGACTCACAATGGTTCTGTAAGGTAAATAAGTCCACTTGTACCAATTTTACAGATGGGGTGACCCGAAGCACAGAGTAGTGATTTGCCTGAGTCACAGCAAGTAGGGTTGATATTTTAGATGCAAATAAACCTCCCACAAGTCCTGATTCTGAATCCCCTGCTGTAATCCTCTCTGATATAAAAAAATACAGTAGAACCCTGTTTATCCGACCTTCCATTATCTGGCTCTCCATATTAACTGAACAACCAGTGCACACATGTTCAGAAGCGGGCGATCTCTCCTGTGGCCGCTAGACGGCACTGCAGCCTCGCACTTTCCCATTCTCCGGATTATCTGAATTTTTGAGCATCTGATCTGGCCCTGGTCCCAATTGGATCTGATAAATAGGGCTCTGTTGTATAACCAGTAATCACTACAGTATATGTTTTTTCAAGTTTTGAAATGATGTCATTCTTATATTACAATGATCAAATAGCTTGAAATACCAGATTCCCAAAGGACAAAATGTGTCAGAAATCTGGTTCAAATGTTTACTAAATGCTAGGTTTTGCCCATTGAAAAAAGGAAGAAATAAACAACAAAAACAAAAACATTTATGGTTTTCAGCTGTTAATTAAAACAACTCAGTAAATATAAATACTACAGTATTTCCTGTGTGTAGCCTGCCCTGCCCCACCCCACCCATATGTAATAACAGTCTCTTCTCAGGCCTCTCACAAACAACTGTGCAGAATCAGCTCTGTCCTCTTATGGAATCAGCAGCTAAATTAAAGTGGAGATGACAGAGATATTTATCACACAACACCAATACTGATCATTAACATATACAATATATTTCATCCATGAGGCTTTTAAAGTCCTTTGCAAATTTGAAAAATGAAACTCTGAGATAAATTCTGACTCCCATGGATTTCAATGAAAATCGTATTGGCCAGCATATGGACATATATACCATATATATAAGTGCAACCATCACCCGAGTGAACCAAAGCAAACACAATCAGTTTAAGACAGGAAATGCTTATCGTCAGCTATGAGGCATTTCTTTTTGGATGCTGAGCATATCTCCAATAAAGGATTATGCCTTAGTCTCTGTCTCTTTCTGACTGAAATAATTTTCATAGGTGCAGTGCTGTTGCCTACAGGTTATATCCATTCAAACAATCCACTAGTCTTAGACATTTGTAAGAACACATTTTTATAATACCTAAGTGTTGGGCCAAATTTGACCAACCATGGTCCCTTTAAAGATGCCTTTTCTTTTTTGCAGCCAAGTAAACTTGCCAAATTTCTGACCTATGAAGGATTTTTTAAACCACTTTAATAAGAAAACTAAAGCAGGCATACATAAAGAAAAGGACTCTCCATCAACTTTTGCCAGGAGCTTCCAAATTTACCAAACTTTAAAACTCAGATTCACCCTCAATATCCAATTCTTTAAGGGTCCAGGATGTGCGGATAATCCAGTTTAAAAGTGGCATCAGTATGATCAATGTGATTAGATGACTGAACAAGACCTCAGTTACTCCTGAAAGTGACAGTTCACTTACCCTGTAGTAATCAGTACTGTACACATCTCTGGACATTCCAAAATCTCCAATCTTCACCAGCAAGTTCTCACCAACCAGGCAGTTCCGGGTGGCAAGATCACGATGCACAAAGTGCTGTGATGCCAAGTAAACCATGCCGGATGCAATCTGCTGGGCAATGTGTAACATCTGGGACTGGGTCAACTCAGCTAGAAGGTTGCCTTCTGCCATCAGTACTGCATCTGGTCCATGTGCCCTGCATGGAGCACACAAAAATACGGACTCATGAAATAAGAGATCACTTATAAACTAGAGTGACTGTGGACTTGGCATTAGGGAAACTGAAAATGTAATAGTGGCTTATTTAAAGGTGATGGGCTAAATTCATGTGTGATAGGAATGAATTTGTCTCAGTGTTTTTTTCCTTCACTGTTTTCTCTTTCTTTCAGGGTGAGGAAGAGAGGTAGTTGAATATATTGCTCATGAAAGTAAGGAACTGGAACTAATAACGATACATCCCATCCTAATCTGCTATGCCCCTGCTGTTCCAGCACAGGGGCCTTTCCTGGACAAAGGCTGCCAGTTGTTCTAACTGTATGGCAGCAGGAGAACATCAAAGACAGGATTTATACTTAGGTCTCTAGAGGTGAAAGGCCACTGCAGTAACACCATTTTTCTTCCCTCTTTCTAAAGCCTACTATCCCCTTCCACAGGGAGATGGGGCATGACGCACATGTTTTTTTTTTATATATATTTAAGGTGAGAGAGCTAACTTTATTCTGGGGAACAAAAAAAGAAATAAGAGGAATAATTTCAGATTTTCACCCTTAATTTACCATCCACATGAAGTAGCTCCACTAATCCCAGGTGCCTTTTGTTGATTTTCCCACGGGTGGTGAATTCCACCTGATGCACAGGGGACAGGTTACAAAACTCATTCCAGTTGGCACAGCCGTGCCAGATCAGAAAGCTGGTTCTAGGTTAGCTTTGAAGTACAGCAAGTCCTTAACACAAACTGATCAGCCCATTCACATGAGAAATTACGAAGCTCTTTGGGGCAGAGGTCATGCTCTTGATAGCTCATTGTGGCACAACCAAATATACATATATATAACTTCTCTGTTGTAATTACTGACATTGTTTTAGGGCAAGCTTTACTAGCCATTCCCTGATAGTGAATTAAGGCAAGACTAAAGAGGTCAGTGGCCCCTGATCATCCTCCACCCTGATGTGCTTCAACATTCTGAATACCCATTATTTTATTCCACAGCAGCACCTTCCCTCCACATTTGTAGATTTGACCTTCCAAACGGGCCAACTCCTCCCCTCGCTCCTCTTTTTTTTAAACAACCCTCCCCCACCCAGTGATTTGCTTTCCCATAGACCCCATTCCTCACCCCAAACAAGTACCCTGGATCAAAAGGGGTTATGTTTAGCCTTAATTCATCTTTGGGAGGTGGGTATAGAAACTTGGAAAAGGTTTGCAAATTAATCAAAATCCCCAAGATCAAATTCTGATACTACCAGAAGTATGATATAAAAATTGCTGGGAGGGAGAAAAACTTCACAGGTGAAGTGACAGATCTGGGAGCTAAATGAAGGAAGGTTTGTCACATTACTGGGCCTGCAGTTGGCACTGTGCAGAAAAGCTACCTGCTCATGTTTTGTCATGGAGCATGGACAGCCGTGCAACTGGTGGTAGTTAAAGAAATAAAGGCAAGATGAGAAATCCCAGGCTAAAATCCAAATGTGAATTCATAATGAAAAGCACGGTACATCCTCATCACACAGATTTTTAATAGCCCTCCTCATGAAGGAAGCTGCAAATCTTTACTAATTTAGAAAACTATTTATCTTTCACCACATATTTCTTTTCTAATTAAACTTCTGCATTTTTTAAATGTTCAACCCATCTTGCTTATCTTCCTAATTTTCCTTGTTAGTCATGAAATCCTTATCTCCAGCAATGCACAGCTGTAAGAGACAGTAGCATAGACTCCGCCTGAGCTACATTATCCCTCCTATGCCACAATGGTGCACACAGGGAAGCTTTTGACCTTCAGGATGCGATCCTAGTCCTGAAACGCGACACTATGCTGCAGGAAGCAGCAATACTCAGTTTGGTCCTACATTGGTTAAACTCTGGATTCAGTTTCCCCTGATGGCCTTGGGTGGCGCTGCAGGGTAAGAAATAGATGCTCTTTTATAGACCAATTACAACTAACCTTTCATCTGCAGTACAAGCTGTAGCAAATGTGAGAAGAATGACAAATTTAAGATCAGATTAAACAGCTTGTCCCAACATAATCATTTTATGTTCTAAATACAATATCTTATTAATTTAAAAAACCCAATTTAGCACATATACTGTCTGCTAAGCTGTATTATATGATATTTCAAAACCAGAGTGCAGGAGTTACAAAACAATATCTAATCAGAAAATACATAAACAAATAAATAAATATTTCAAATGATGACTAATAAGCATCTACAATTCCAGCTTGTTTTAATGTTGAAATTTTACAAACAGGCAGTCAAGACTGGAATCGTTTGCAGAGTGGAGGCGGCGTCAATGTCTCAAAAGAAGAGGTTACAGACAGAGTGGGGATAGGAAATGAAGGGTCATAAAAGTGAAGCAAGTAGCTTGCATATCTCCCCAGAGAAAAAAATCTGCTTTATAGTTCATATAGCCAGAGACTCTAACTGTGGAACAAAAGGCTCCTGGGGCACTTATACACTGGGGAAACCCTGTCAGATTTACCAGGGCTATCCCAACAGGGAAATGTGGGCAAGCTGCGGGGGTGGAAGGAGGCAGGATGGTAACATAGCATCTGGAACTGGTAGGGTTGGAAGGCCTAATCGGACACCCTCACCCCTCTGGTGGAACAAGGTGCTGGAATCCATCAGGAAGACTTTGCAGAGTTTGCTGTCCCCTATGCAAATGTTTTCATTTAAGAACAAATTCTGTCCTTGTTTATTATTATGTGGGGCAGCATGTACTCATGCATAGAGTACACCCACAAGGCCAACAGGTTCTTGGGCTGGCCCATGAGTTATCTACAAAGTGTTTTGGCAGCAACTATCAATTTATGATAGCAGCTCTACCTAGTAAAGAGCTGATTTCAATCTTTGATACCCAGACGCACCTATCTTTATAAATCTGCACACTGTGAGTCAAATCAAGAACTAGCACTATTACTGTACCAGAGTAGATCATTAGTATTGTCTAATGCTTCCTCTGTGACAACACACAAGATTTAGCAATTGGCCCCAATGGAACAGTCTTTATTCATAATTTTATTCCATAGATTTTATTTATAGATAAAGGGTAAAATTTGAAAAAAGCACTGAAATGACTTATGGGACAGATTTACAAAGGTATTTAGGTGCCTACAGATGCAGGCAGGCACCAAGTGGGATTTTCAAAAGCATCTGTGTGCACCATTAGGAGCTTATCTGCATCTTTAGGCATCTAAACACCTTAGAAAATCTTGTCCTTGTGGGCCTAAGTCGAATTAAACTTAATGGCCTACGTCATTTTTGAAAATGGAACCTAAGATCCTAAGTCACTTAGAGAGAGACCTGGGTGTTTTGATTGATCACATGATGACTATAAGTCACCATGTGATCCTAAAATGCATCAGGCAAGGCATTTCCAGTAGAGATACAGAGGTATTAATGCCATGGTGCAAGGCATTGGTAAGACCTCCTCTGGAATACTGCATACAATTCTGGTCACCCATTTTCAAGAAAGATTCATTTAAACGGTAACACATGCAGGGAAGAACTACTAGGAGGATCAGGAAAATGGAGGGCCTGTCTTATGAGAGGAGACAGGAAGAGCTTGGCTTGTTTAGTCTAACAAAACAAAGGCTGAGAAGAGATAGGACTACTCTCTATAAATACATGGGGGCAGGGGAGGGAAGGAAATACCAGGAAGGGTGAAGAGCTATTTAATCTAAAGGTCAATGTTGGCACAAGAACAAATGGGTATAAACTGGGCATGAACAAATTCAGGCTGGAAACTAGAAGAAGGTTTCTAACCATCAGAGGAATGAAGTTCTGGAATAGCCTCCCAATAGAAGTTGTCAGGGCAAACAACTTAATTACTTTTAATAGAGAGGTGGACAAATTTATGAGTGGAATTGTAGGATGGGGTTGCTTGTGATGGCAGGTAGCAGGGCTCAACAGCCCTGGGGCTCCCTTCCAGATTATGTCTTACATTCCTAAAAGCTCATGCTTCATGGCTTCAGCCGGTCACCTGACAGGGTCAGGAAGGGATTTCATCATTTCATTCTCTCTCCCCCCCCCCCCAATGTATTCTGGTATGTTTGGGGTTTTTTTTAATCTCCTTCCTCTGAAGCATCAGAGATGGCCGCATCTGGAGATGGGACACTGGATTGGGGGGGCCAGTCCTCTGAGGCAGCACAGAGCATTCTCTCACTCAGGTGTTTGGTTGCCTGGTTCTTGCACCCATACTCAGCGTCTAACTGATTGCTATATGTGGTATTGGGAAGGAATTTTCTTCCAGGTCAGACTGGCAGTGATCTTGAGGGTTTTCACCTTCCTTTGCAGCATGGAGTATGGGTCACTTGCCGGTATTAGCTGGGTATATTAATCAATTCCCTTTCATTGCGGAGACCTTGGGCATTGTTGCACCTCAGTCACACCTATTTTCTGCCTGTGGCACATAATAGTTTAGTCTCCTGGTAGTCCCTTATGGCCTTAAACTCTATAACTCTATACATGTGAAACACAAAATATGCTGTCTTATGTCCTCCCCACCCCCAATACTGGATCACAGTCTAGTTAAGAATCAAGGGCAACAAAGAGCAACAGAATGACCTTTTCCAATTTTGAAAAACTTAATCAAGCTTAGGGGGACCGTGCCAGTTAGGATGAAATTCTTGTTTCTTAAAAGTACATCCATATCTCATTGTGCAATATAGTTGCTGTTTATAAATTGGTAGATATGCAGAGAGATGCAGCAGAATACAAAGTATGGTACTAAAATCATGTAAATGTTAAAAATGTTTATTATACTCTTCAAAATAAAACAAATAGTTTGTTTATTGTAACTGAGTTTCACATTCTCAGTACTACCATCCTCTCTAGAACCCAATTTAAACAGATGCACTGAAGTCTTTAGGTCTGTATTTGAGTCATAACATCTATCCAGGAACACAAACATAAATAATAAATTCCAGAGATAGGCTGAATGTGTGCATCTAGTTCTAGATTAGGTTTAAACTGGGGTTTGAGGTTTGCATTTGAGTTTAAATCAGGGATTATCTTTAAGGTTTGATTTCTGATTCAACAGCACCAAATTTTCGTGAGCTGTTCTCATGAGATTTCAGGCCCAAGAGGTAGAAATTTCATGGAAAAAAGCTGTTGCAAATGTCTATTATCTTGTAACATTTCGCCTACATCCAGCGTGGAACTCTCTAATAACCAAGAAACAAACCCAAACCCAATTCCTGGATCTAATCTGAAACAGAACCATAAAAATAGCTGTGGATTTGTGAATAAATCTTTCCTCTCTCTTGAAATTCTTGTAATTTTTTTCCATCTCAGATGTGGATCTGAGATTTCAGTTTTGGCTCATCTTTTATAAATTACATTATGTGATTCTCTACTCTACACTATAAGTCACAAGTACAGTAGAGGGTGATTTTTTTGAAATGTACTATCTTTTGCTCCTTAGATTGTTTATGCTCCAATACGAGAGATTTATTTTTGGAGTTTCATGTATTCTTTCTGTTGTTATTGCATTTTCCTTTCTCCTTTGCTTGCCCCACCTAGAGTATTCCTTTACAGAAAAATATCTTGTTCAAATGCCTTTCTGCAGCAAAAGAAGCTGTGAGAAATGCTGTCAAAAATACTGTAAGTTTCAATACTGTAAGTTTACAATAAAGATTGAAAAGGGGATGGGCTGCAAAGCATAGATCTGGATCCAAACTCCCCCAAAGTTCAGGGGTGTTTCCATCCAGGGCTTTCATTTGGGCCCAGCACCAGAGAGAAATAAGAAACACAAGATAACTTGGATTTTGCCAAACTTCATTAGTCAAGCTTTGGATTTGAAAAACTAAAGATGATACGGAATCAAATCGCATTTTAGCCAAGGTCTCAAAGTTTTATAAACAAACACCATCTGCAGAATTAGTTGTGGAAAACTATGGCCAAGGAAACAGGGAACTGGGTTACAATCCATGTGGTATAATGTAAAAAATGTAAGAAAATTATTTAAAAATACTTCTAAATAGGTAAAACACTTGATGAGGCAAGACACAAAATCACAAAATGTGAACGAACTGGGTATTTATCAGGTTTTCATTCTTAGGGAATGTCTACATTGCATAGAAAACATGGCACTGAGAGCCTGTGTCAATTGACTTGAGCTTGCGGGGCTAAAAATATCAGTGCCGATGTTCTCGCCCAGGCTCCAAGACACTTTCCCTCTCCCCAGGTTTCAGAAACACTGCCCCCACTATCACCTATGCGGAATGATACACCTTCATGAATTTACCTGAGGAATTTATTCAGATCTCCATGCTTCATGTACTCAAAAACCATGATGAGTGGATCACCTTCCACGCACACGCCATAAAACTTCACAATGTGCTCATGCTGTAGGTTAGTCAGCAATTCTGCCTCTCGGTGGAAGTCTTTCCGAGCATTATCACTGGCATCTTTCAGTGTCTGGAGAAGAAATGGAAAGGGATATGTAAAACAAAGAACATGGTGGTGGGGGGAGATGAGGGTACAGTACTATGTCAGGGACAGAGAATATACATTTTTGGTGTGACTGGTTATAAATATCAGATCTAGATCCAAGTAAAGCACAGACCTGTGATTTTACAGTATTTCCTCTGCTATATTTCATCACATATTTATTATTACAGTAGAACTTCAGAGTTATGAATTCTAGAGTTACGAACTGACCAGTCAACCACTCACCTAATTTGGAACCAGAAGCAGCAGAGACCAAAAAAAGAAAGCAAATATAGTACAGTACTGAGTTAAACATAAACTACTAAAAAATAAAGGGAAAATTTTAAAAAACATGATTTGATAAGGTAAGGAAACTGCTTCTGTGCTTGTTTTATTTAAATTAAGATAATTAAAAGCAGCATTTTTCTTCTGCATAGTAAAGTTTCAAAGCTATATTAAGTCAATGTTCAGTTGTAAAATTTTGAAAGAACAACCGTTGTGTTTTGTTCAGAGTTACGAACATTTCAGAGTTATGAACAACCTCCATTCCTGAGATGCTGGTAACTCTGAGGTTCTATTGTATTATTTCTTTCTGTTGCAGTAACTTGTAGAAGCCCCGATCACGGACCAGGACCCCATTGCTAGGAGCTGGATGAACACCGAACAAAAACACAGTCCCTGCCACAAAGAGCTTAGCAGTAGACAAAGTGCCTGAGTTTTTTTTGCTTTACACTAGTGTAAAACCCTGATCTTGAATTGGAGCCTGTGAGTATTATAAGTTCTTTGAAGTAAGGACTGGTCCTCCTAAAATACTTAGCAGAACTGTAGGTGTTTTAATTAATTGTTTTATTGTTGTTGTTGTTATTGCTGTTTGGCATCAAAATTGAGTTAAGCATTTTGCAGACTTATAGGTGGTCATCTCTCTGACAACAGCTTACAAACTAAGGCCCCAATCAAAGATTCACTTTGAGTTCAATGGATCTACTCGCATGCTTAAAGTTAAGCAGAGACCAATGAATTTCACATAAAAAGAAATGAAATGCTACTATAATAAGGACCAATTGGAGGGGCGATGTGGGATGGAAAGAGGAAGGCTGGACAGCAGCCTGAAGTTGCTACAAAGTTGCCCCTCATTCTTCCCCATAAATCCTAGGATCTGCAGATTTTGGAGACCATTCCTCTACCTCCTCACAAACATTTCTTACCTGAGAGGAGCATTTCTGAACCTCATTGTGTTTTCTGAGACAAGTGTCCCTCTCCCACAGGTATTACCAGAAGAGGGTGATGTCACAGTTTCAGGGTAACTGCACCCGTATTTCCCCCTCTGTGGTCCCCCAAATGCACCCACTTAAAGGTTTCTGACTCCCTGCCGCCACTTTTCTTCAGCGGAGCCCCACATCTCACTCCCTTCTGACTAGGATTTTTAAGACTGCACAGTTCCCTGATCTACCTTGTGATAGCCCCAGCAAGCCAATCTGCCTAAAAGAGCAGTGCTTGCGCTTTGCTTTCTCTTCAAAGAGCTATGCACTACGTACTGCCAGAAGTTACAAATCACCACATAGCTCCTTCTCAGCAAGCACATTTGTTCTTAAGGTGAAAGAATTACTGGGAAAGCATATCAAAACAATCAAAAAACCTACATGAATATTAAAAAGTTTAGCATAGATCACTCTAACTGCAGCATAGAATTCTGGTAGGTGCTAGTCATTCAAACCTCATAATGGGGCTTTCCCTGTGGTTACAAGTTCATATCACTCTTTAGATCAGGAACCAGAAATGAAGGCCCTGAGTCAGTTTAAGATCGGGCTATTTATCCAAAAGTCCTTTCTTTGCCTGTTAGTCTCTGGAGAATCCACTTTCTGGAGGTGTAATAACCTGAGTGATTTGCCTTAATCATCCCCTACTGTTTTCACTAATGGAAGAGCTGTGTTAATCCTCCCGTCATGGAACGTATATAATCCCTGGCTCACAGTGATACATAAGCCATTCATTTACATTTAAGACAATATTGTCTCCCAAAGATATTGCAGGTAGTTGCCCTATCTGTCACAGGTGCAATACGGCTTTTAGCTGCTGCAATACCTACCTGTTATAGAACATCATTATATGGAGCTAAGTCATCTAATAGCAACATAAACTCAGGTTCCATCTATTGACACAGAACAGCCATGTTATGGAACCAAGTTAGAACACATTATTAGATTGTTCAGGACTTTAGAGTAGTACAAGAACAGAGCTAAGGTCCAGTCTACAGCAAATAATGGAATTACAGGGGACAACTGCGTCACAATGTGGTTTCCTGTGATGATTTTATCTGTAATTTAGTTGGGCCCTCATTCAACTAATTGTCAATATAACGGCTCTAGAAAAATAGTTCATTGTAAAAACAGTTTTTTAAAACAAGCAATTATGAGGACTACTTTAAAAAATAAAATTTGGGGGAAATATGTGGTTCCCCATCACACATTTTCTCGGGAAGATTGTAAAAATGCCGACAGCTTTGTTGTATCAAGCTGGCATATTGTGTGTTTCAGAAACTATTTTTTATCTCAGAGAAGCAGCAAAATTATCCTATGATGGAGCAGTTGCTATAGCAACTACACATTTTCCGTCAACCAGTAGAATGAATAATGGCCTAAAACCTGGGTAGACTGTTGAGAGTTTCTGCTACCATGGGGGTTGCTTGAACTTCTCCCCAACTTGCCCCTCATGTTCCCCCCCATGTAGCAAACACAATAACTTTACTGCATTAGAGAGAGCTGACGCTTGTGCATGGAGATACTGGTGGTGAGCAAAAATTAATAAGCAAACAGAATTTACATACAAATGACAAAGAATATGCATTTGACTTGTTCTCACTGTAGCGGGGAAACAGGAGAGTCTTAAAGAAATTGAGACAAAGATGTATTCATTATTAGTGACAAAGGGGCCAAATCTCTGCAAGCAAAACTTCCCCTGAAGTCAACCAGGGAAGAAGGGATCTTTCCCCACAGACAGCAGAGCTGCTCCATGGCTGTTGCAAAAGCCCCACGTCTGCTGCACCCTGAATTGTCACAGATAAGAGTCTGTTCAGTCATGGTTTCACTGGCCACACTGTTCCCTTCCCCTAGCCCAACCCAAACCCTCATTCATGAAACAGCTTGGAAATTGCCCTTCTGTGTCTGTGCTCCATGGTGCATGGTGCAGAAGCTGTTACAAGGACTTCTGGTATCCTCCCCCACTCTGCATCACTATGCAGTGGAGCTATAATGTATGCCCACAAAAACAGGGGGAACAGGGGTAACCCATAAGCAAGGACTGGAGGGTTTGGCTATCATTATAATTATTATTACTATTAATGTTATTAATAACAAAATTCTATAGATATGTTTCCTTCACAGTGCACTGAGCTTTCACCATTAGATTCTTATCACTCTTAATTGGGTTCACCGTCCCTCCCCATGCCATGCAACAAGCTAAGTCATGTATTTACTACAAAGTCTGGTTTGATTTAAAAACCTCTCTGAACTGGGTAGATCTGATGAGCTGAAAATCCTCACATTTCTTTTGTGTTGTGTTTGTGGTTCTGTGTATTGTACAGGCAGAATTTCTCTAACTGGAACAGAAATCTACAAGCAAATTGGCATCTATATGATTCAGTTCTGATATCAGAAATAGCAGGCACTTGTGTCATAAAATCAGCTACTCCACTTACGCAGCTGACTCTCTAAGGCTACATTTACACTACGAGCTAGGGGTGTGATTCCCCAGCTTGTGTACACATACTTGTGCTAGCTTGTATAAATAGCAGGATAGCCACGGTAGTGGCAGCAGAGGCATGGCTTAGCCATTCCAAATACAACCCCACCTGAGTCTTAATGAGAGAGTGCACAAGGACATGCACACAAACAGAGGAATCACATCACTAGCTCATACCCTAAAATATATGTGAGGTGCATCTGAGTTTCTGAGATCAGGATCAAGACTTAAACATCCAGCTGCTCAAAATAATATGAGGCATGTGTTCCCATTCCACCCCTATGGGTTCAGGAGGACCAGGAAGCAGCTGCAGACTTGTGCTCCACAGGAATTCCCTCCATCTGACTCTAGTGGGGTCAAGTGAATCCAAGACTATGCCCATGGATCTGTTCCCATGACAGTGGCATATGGAGGGTACTACAACCCTAAGTCTGCAATAGTGGTTTGGAGTGGCAACGTGGCATACAGGGGGCATGTGACTATTCCTCCATCCACTCACCAAACCCTCTGGAACTGCCTTGCAGCAAATAGCCCATCCATGTACAGAGGGCTCGTACAAGGCTTATGCACCATTTACAGATCACTTGAGTCTTTTGTGCATAGGATCTGGCACACAGAATGAGTTCCTGTACACAGTGCACTGTCCAAAAAACCTAGAGGTCAAAATATATGAAACCTAACTGGCTCAAAAAATAGTATTATTTTCAATGGAAGAAGCACGGATATTTGGATGTGTATATGATTTTATCTACAACCAGGTTTTTCTGAATGTCTTAGTTCTGAAATCATTTGCTGAATCAATATAAAACTTTAAAATATCTGTCCACCCAAAAGGAAAGTGCTGTATTTTGAGTCAGGCCCAATTCCTTCTAGAAGGCATAATAACAGCAATTTCTTAACATGCATGCACAATGCTGTTACGGTTGCCCAGCAACCAGCAGAAGGCATGTCAAAGATCCAGAGGAGCCTCCAATGAATGAAAAGAAGCTCTGACGATAATTTCACATAGGTGAGAAGATGCTCACCCCTGGGCCAACTTGCTCAGCTTCTTTGCTGCCTAAATCCTCCAGAGATAGACATATTTGTCACCAAATATGCACTTCAATTATGATGGTAGAAGCTTTTTCACAGGAACATTTTTAGTTTGTTCTCAGTCCCAAGGGGGTTTTCCTAGGTTTACTGATGTGAAATCCTTCTGAATTATTCACAACTCTGAAAGGTAGAAATACCATAATTGTACTTTGAACCTCGCCCCAAGATACATTTCCCTTGGAGCCCAATCCTGCTCCCACTTAAATCAATGGGCATTTTACCATTGACTTCAGTGGGAGCAGGACCTTGTACTATCATACGAACAGAAGTAAAGTGGTCACCCTAATAGGAACACAGGAATTGCCATACTGGGTGAAAACTTTGGACCCCTTAGTCCAACATTCTCTTTGACAGCAGGCAGTTTTGGATAATTCAGATAAAGGAGTAAGAACCCCCAAATGGGCAGTTAGGGAATAGCCTGCCCAAAAAAGGAAATTTCTTCCAAATAGTTCAATTAGATGGCAGTTTATTCCATGGAACATGAGGCTTAGATTCTTTCCTTGGTTATCAGTCAGATGGCTAATAAGCACTACCCTAAGTATAGATTGTGATGAGGCCTTGTACCAGTCCTGGTGCTGTGAACTGACAGAATCGTGTCTGTTAATCCATGGAAACAGCTGTCCCTCAAAGCAGTGAGAAAGAGCAACACAGAAGGGAGTGGGCAGGCAGCATCTAAACAGCACCTGAAGTGACTCCCTTTTGGACTCCATTCGTTCAGGACTGACAAAGGGAGTAAGAGAATGGAAAGGTGCTGAAAAATGCCACTGCACTGCTAAGTGAGGGAAAAGAGTGGAAGTGTAGATTTATTAATCAATTGGTCAGAAAACAATCTCATCTCTTCCACAAAACAATGGATGAAAAGTGCTATATAAAAGCTATGCATTGTTGTTATTATTCACTTAGCCAAAGGTTGTAATCTCTAACCCCTCACTTCCTCCCTGCCTCTGATATATCCTTTCAGGGCTACATTTTCTTTTTTCCCATCAATTTTATTAAACTACTGCAAAGACCTGCATGCTTTCATAGACCTGTGAGCTTGGCAAACTCAGAGAATGTTTGCAAGAAATTATTCGTTTGACAAATCTAGCCTCCTTTCCTGCTCCTACATTGCAAGTTACTCACATCTATTTGTTGTTTACATTTACATGAAGATCTGCTGGGATATTTTACTTTATGGACGGATCATGAATATTCAAAATGTGCACATAGTTGTTTCGTTGTGAATGGTCAGATGGGTCATGTGGTATTGTTTCTGTTCCTTAACTCAGGGCTCAGCTCTGCAAAAACTTATGTTAATGAATAGTCCCAATGACTTTAATGGGGCTTTTCCTTTTCACATTCCGACCTTTGTGCGTTTTGGTAGGACAAAGGTGGGGAGTGGGAAGAGAGGAACTGCCTTTTTCACAAGATGCCCCCAGCAGACTCCAAAATGTGGAGTGGAAATTAGTGAGGATTAGTTAACTATGTTTTCTACTGTACATCCACAGTTGGGATTGGGAACCACCCTCAGGAGCTCTGCTGCTTGGCAGGAGAGTACCTGTGGAGTAGCCTAGCTACTGTACAGATGCCCAAGATCAGTGGGGATGTCCCCTTATTTCCCTCTGGAGCACGAGTGAAGTTTCTGTGATGCTGATAAACTCTTCCTCCCCTCTAAGGGGAGAATAATTCCAGATATCAGCAGCTTCATAGTTATTGATGCTTTCTCCTTAGTTTTCCTCCTCCCATTGTTTTTTGTTTGGAAGGGCAGAATGGAGTCCTATAACCAAGAATTACCCTTCCAGCATTGAAATGCAGTCACTTCTGGATTTGAACATAGCAGCGACTTAAGAGCACACCACAATTCTACCCAAAAACTTAGGCCAGGAAATGATATTGTAAAATGTTGGCAGTTGACTAAGAACCACATAAACCTTTGTGAATAGCTCTTTGTTGACTAGCAGTTACATGTGTAACCTAGTCATGTAGCTGGTTATAGTTTAGGAGTTTTTTAGACATACGAACATGAGCCCCCATGTATTTTTAATGACACTTCTGCCATTATTTTTCACTCCTCGTATTTCAGATAGACCATAAAAGATTTTGCCCCGTTGTGACACTGTCATTTCCCCCCCGCTTTTCTTTATGAAACTCAGCTCTCATTTTATAACCCACAGCCAGATCAAATATCATATTCTCTTGACAGTCCATCAGCCTCGTGAGCCCTTGCACATATATCACAGGAGTTGCACAGGGCTTACTGAACAGGCAAACAGGATCATTTACAAATAAAACAGCATTAGTTGAAACCATGAATTAACAATGGAAATCCTAGACTCTCTTACCTTCACCGCCACCAAGATCTTGTCCTGCTCTGGAGAAAGGTTATAGCACTCGGCCAAGAAGACTTTCCCAAAGGCTCCTTCTCCCAGCTCTCTTTTTAGAACAATATTGTGTCGTTTGATGTGCTGAACAACTGTAAAGGGAACATAAAATGCATGTTAGAAGTGAATTTGGGGGAAAGGGTGGGAGGGTGCCCAGATGCATATGTACACTTTGGATGGGGGAGGGTTTTCCAGTACAGTACTGGGCATATAGTGGAAAGAATGCCATAGATGTCATTAGGAGTTCTGTCATCAGCCAGATCACTGTAAGAAGTGTGTTAATATAGTTATAGAGAGGGCACAGTTTTGCTTTACAAGACATGGCACTGAGACCCTGGCAGTCATTAGGAGAGCGGTTATCATCAGTAAACTTGGATGACTCCTCTGAATATGAGAGTGAATATTGCTTTTCCACAAGTAAAAACAAAGGGAAAAAACGCAGGAAGGAGATGAAGCTTCTCTCATACCATTTCCATTTTGATTTCTCTAACAGCAGCTGATCCTTTTCATTCAGCTCCAAAGAAAAATTTGGGGAGGAGGGAGAGGGAGAAAACAAAATAAAACATTCACATAATCCAAGAAGATAAAGTATGCCCTCTTTTAATTAAATCCAATCTACTCCATGGCTCTCTGCTTATCGCTTGTTCATCTTAAATTAAACCGCCACTTGCTCTGTCTGTTTCATGCTACAGCTGGGATAAGGCAGATATTTCATT
This sequence comes from Trachemys scripta elegans, assembly GCF_013100865.1. Taxonomy (NCBI): domain Eukaryota; kingdom Metazoa; phylum Chordata; order Testudines; family Emydidae; genus Trachemys; species Trachemys scripta. The sequence goes on from NC_048303.1 coordinate 86,472,282, forward strand.
CTCACAAATATGATTTACACTGTTGCTCGAAGGTAAAAGAAAAAAATAACACAAGATGGACCAAGGGTTTAGTCAATGTTGCTGATAGAACCTTTCAAATATCTGCTGAAAGAACTCACTACTAATGGACCAATTCATAAAGCCCTTAAGCATATTTTTTAGTCTATCCTTTTGAACACAAACTTTAATTAAAGGATTTAATATTTAAAAATACTGAACCAGATTTATACTCTGGTATACTCTGGCAACTTTGCACTGTGCTAGCTACATAAAGCAGCTGAAAGCCCAGTTTAACTGGTCAATTAAATTGCGTTTCCAGCTGCTTTGTGTTGCTGGAGTGGCACAAAGCAGCCAAAGTGTACTGGTGAATTTGCCCCATTTATTTGGTTTCACAGACATTGAAATTCACCCCTCTGTGGACAGCTAACACAAAGCCTATGCACCACTTCAGTCCTAATTAAGACCTGAAAAGTAAATGGGGCCTAAGTGATGCATAGGCCTCTTGCAGGCTGTTTGCACACTGGTGAATCCCACCTAAACTGTACATCTAATTGCACCCAGTTTGTTGAATCAATACACAGGAAAGTTACAGTGAGCTTTGGATAATTTAAGTTTACAGACCACTCTCTGACCCAGTGCCCGCTCATTCAGATGTTATAGAATGGGAGCAAAGTTCTCTAGAAAACAGCCTATTTACACAGCCATAGACTGCTCAGGGATGTGTTCCGATGGATACTAGTGAAAAAACCCACATGCCCCTGTTCTTCCTCAGTGTTAGGACACAAGGAGAAAGCAGCCACAGCGTGAGGGGAAATGGACATATATGCCACACACAGCAGATGCTGACCCTTGCATACTGCATACAAATATTGTATTCATATTTCAATTTGATGCTGAAATAATCCAGCATAGAGCCCCAGGACGACCTGTACCTCCTCCGTGGCTCGTCTGCCAGAGACAAGAGCCAGCCTGTGAAGAGTGTCTCCATGAGTGCTGGCTGCAACTCAGTAGGAAGCACGAGAAGGAGTTCACGGTGTGGAAAAGAGCCCATGATACAAGCCAGGATTCTCATGCCCTGGCACTTCAGAAGTCCCAATCCCCATATATAAGGCAAGGAATGCTGGGAACTCATGGCTTCTCCTGCCCTACCACCAATAGGTTCCTACAAGCCAGTGGTGCCCAAACTTTCCTGCCTGAGCATCAAATATGTTATTTCATAAAAGTCAGGGAGCCCCAATTAAGATTTTAGGGCATATTCTCCATCATGCTCCACTCCATTTGTGATGCAAAGGGAAGAGAAACCACTTACAATCCCCTGATGGGGATTCCCTCAGTATGGGGGAGACCCCAGTCGGCACAGAGTCACCATATTTGACTCTTTCACCTCCCTTCTGACAGCTCCTAGTGCATGGGTTATGTATAGGAGTGGTTGGTATGGTCTGCATTCCAGCTATCCTCAGCCGGCATATGGTCTCTAAGGCACCATAGACAGCTGGGGAAAGTTAGAGCAGTCCTTAGGCTGTACTGGAGCAGAGAATCTGGGACCCATAATTGGTTGTTGGTTCTCAGCTTCGACTCTTTTTCCTCCTCTCCTGGGTTTCTTGGTGTGGGTGAGAAGAGCCATCCTCTGGGGTCAGGTAGTGCCAGTAAAGCACTCTCTCGGGCTTCCACAGCCTGTCAGGGAAGCAACAACAGAGTAGCCAGAACTACTTTCCTCTCATGCAGCATAGCTGATGGCCAAAGGGAAGCTGCTGAGCAACCACAATAGGGAAGGAAGATGCTCAGACCCCCTTGGGCCCACACCAGGGCTGCTCCAGGTGTCCTCTCCTTCCTCCTCATATCAACAGGGCTGATTCAGACATTTCAGATTAAAAATCATAGGGTGTGACTCAAGGAGCACACTTCCCATTCATAATCAAATACACATTTTCTTCCTAACAGTCACCTTTGACAGCCACCATGTCAAGCCTCCAGGGCCAGACCACAGGTTGGACACTGCTGACGCAAGCTAGGAATGGCTCCCTGTTTTCTCATGATGATAGTGCATGATAGTGCATAAAGGATTCCATTTCTGAGAGACTCTGGTCTCAAATCCCTTTATCAGTGAGTCCTTTAAAGTGTGGTGTTACTGTTTGACATAGATTTTTTTGGTCCTGGTCCTCAAGTGATGTAAATTGGTATGTTGACATTGAAATCGCTGGAGCTATGGCAATTTAAACCATCTGAGGATCTGGCCCTTTATTTTCATGTCCTCCCCACCATTGGGATTTTTTAAAAATAAAGGATGATAGAAAGTTATAACAAGAGCCAGGCCCAAACCCTCCCCTGACAGACGCAAATCTGTATCTACTGTCTTACATTCATCTCTATTCATATTATTAAGTATTCACCACAAAATAAATATCGAGTCTGGACTGCAGTCAAGTGTCTTGGAGAGAGGCCCAAATTCAGCAAACGTGGAGCAAGTTTCAAATAGAAATTAAGCACCATGCCAAAATAGGGTGCACATTCCTGGGCCACCAGTGCATGACTTAGGCTTTGTGGCTCACAACATGCCTGAGGTATGCAGCAATAGTCTAAGAGTTCACATCCTGTTGGATCTAATTGCTCTGCTTTCTTTGCCTTTTATTAATTGTTCCCGTTCCAATTCAGCTACTTCAAACTGGGAAATAATTGATTGAGTAAACAGTCCCTTGCCACTAACAGAAGTCTTCAATTACTGCTCATGATATAGGGATATTTTGGAAATGATGCAGTTCAAAACTCTTCAGTCATTATTTGTACAGTTCCCAACGGTTGGTATTAAAAAAGGTTGAGGAGAGTTAATACATTGACATCATATGGTTTGGTTGGGGAGTGGTCCAATTGTGGTCAAAAAGACCAGGCCACAGTCCCCTTTGTGCCAGCTGATAAGGAGATTCTGAGGAGGCTGGGGAAGGGGTGATCTCAAGGAATGTTTCAGTTATTGATAAGAGGCTGGCTCTCTCTTCATCTGAGATATTGGGTCTTTTATTCCACACCAGTTTTCTTGAATATTAGTATTGCAGTGGCTAAGGTGGCATTGGAGGGATCTGAAGCACTCTAAGAGCTACTAGACAGATTAGAAAAAAGTCTTCAGAACCTTTATCAGCTCAGGGATCTTGCACTTGCCAAATAATGATATTATTGCCACATTCAGGACTCTGAAGGACTGTGACCAGCTGCTCCATCTTTCATCGGGAAGGGGCTTGAAAATTCCTCATGTCATAGCATTGGTTCCCGGTCAACCATTTCACTTCCTTTTGGGTCTTCCTCTCCCTCTCCCCCCACATATCATTAAGGACTCTCTCATTTCCTTTCATGGATGAGAGGGACAGGTCAGATCCACTTACCACATATCACATTTTTTAAAATGCGTGACCCACCTAGTAACTGTTGTTAGGCAGAGAATGTGGGGGTAATCCTGGCCCCATTGAAGTTAACAGCAAAACTTTCACTGCGTTCCTTTTAATATTATCACAGAGGGATTGCTGATAAACAAATGAGACATTTTAACTTTGTTCTTTTCATCTCCATTTGAAACACAGAGAAGCATCAGTGTTTGACCCAGTGGTGAAGAGATTTTATTGTCAAGTTTCTAAGAGGACATCACAATGGAGAGTAAAATAAGTAAGAATTGTTAAATATTGCTTTACAGAGAACTCACAGCTACAGCAAAATACTCTTATATAAAATAACTATTGGGTAAATAACTTGTCCCATAACAAACTGTCAAATGCAAAACACAACATCCCATCATTCCAAAGCCCTGTATGTCAACTGCAGCAAAATATATCTGCACAGAATACATATTTGCAACTTGTCAAATTGTATCTATCACAGTTACCTTTCTGTGCAAAACGGAGTGCTAAATAAATACAAAATGGCAGTGAATGTGACTAAGTGGGCACAGATTAAATATAAGAACAACACACATAAATCAAATATATACAATATGATGTGACAGAAATATGAGCTGAGGAAAAATCCAGTTAGCAAACACAGGGCCCAATCATGCTGCCATTGACTTCAGTGGGAGGAGACTCTAGAAGGAGATATACCAAAAACTTTAGAGTCAAATTCTGCTCTTAGTGTGGTTACTCAGGAATTATCTAGGGGTAGGTTTATAAAGGCACAGGTATTCAACTCCCATTGACTTTGAATGGGAGGTATGGCAATTCAGACTTTAAAAATCTCCCCTATACTGGTGAAAAAGATCTCATTTCACTACAGCAACAAGATTGGAAGAGCTACTATGAGTCAAAATACTTTAGGGAAAAATTAGAGATAAAATGTAAAGTTCAAGATAAACCAGACAAAACAAATTGTTCAAAACAGGTAGCAGTGTAAAATTATAGCCCCCTCTAATTAAAACAGGAGAGTAGTAAATTGGAGGAGGGAGTGGTGAGTTGGAGAAGAAACAGAGAGCTCCCATTGATATCAATAGAGAATTCTACATGAAAGGACCTATTCTCATCTCCAAGCACATGTGTAACTCTCATTGACAATAGAGAGAATTAGGCCCCTTACAGTTATTCAGCTAAATATGTTACACTCAGGAAGTCATATTTTAAAAGATGCATTGAAGGTCTCACCCTACAAAGATTCCCACTGAGCCTGGTGTTTTGTACCTCAGGTAGTCTATTCTTGGTAGTAAGAGCTTACAGAATCCTTACACAGCATCCTTCACACACTGGGATGAAATCCTGGCTTGACTGAAGTCATGAACTTGAACTGGGTCAGGATTTTTTCACCCATGGATTGCAGGACACTTTGCAATACAAAATATTAAAATTTAATAACATCTATTTTAACAGTCAAAAGCAGCAGCAAATAAAATGTCTTTTACTTAGATTTTGCCGAGAGAGAGAGAGATAGGTTGTATAGACATAGTTGTATAGATTTTAAGGCCAGAAGGGATTCATTAGATTATCTAGTCTTACCCCTGTATTATACAGTCCACAGAATTTCAGCCAGTTTCCCCTGTATTGAACCCAATAACTTGTGTTTGACTAATGCATATTTTCTAGAAAGGCATCCAGTCTTGATCTGAAGACACCATGAACTGGAGAATGCACCACTTCCTTTGGCAGTTTGTTCAATAGCTAATCACCCTCACTGTTAAAAAATTGTGTGTTATTTCTCATTTGAATTTGTCTGAATTTAACTTCCATCCATTGGTCCTTATTATGCCTTTCTCTGCTAAAAAGCCCTTTAAGTGGTCAGTATTTTCTCCCTGTGAAGGTACTTCACACATTGTAATCAAGTCACCTATCATTTTCTTTTTTGCTAAACTAAACAGGTTGACTTCTTTAAGTCTCTCACTGTAAGGTAGTTTCTCCAGCCCTTGAATCATGTTAAAGCTCTTCTTTTTTTCAAAGGGTGGGCACCAGAACTGGATGCAGTATGCCTATATCAGTCTCGCCAAAGCTCTGTACAAAGGTACAATCACTTCCCTATTCCCACCCACTACTCACATTTTACATTCAAGGATCACATTAGCCCTTTTTGCCACACTGCTGTATTGGGAACTCATGTTAACTCGCTTGTCCTATTTGACCCCTATATCCTTTTTAGAGTCATTGCTTTCCAGGATACAGTCTCTCAAATTCAGCATCCGTGTAAATCTGGAGTATCCCCAGTGAAATCAATTACATCTATAATTAAAAACAGAATTTAGCCCTATAATGTTTTAAAATAACAGAGTAAGGAAATGTTTTAACATATTTGGTTAAGACTATAAGTGGGAAACAATGGCTGATAAGAATTATTTGTGACAGGCTATGCAATGTTAAAAAGATATTTTACAAAAACTTCTTTGCAACAACTATTGTACAATGAGATATTTCAAGGCGCTGCCCTCAACCCTCTTTTGCCATTTGAGGCAGACTCAGAATTAGTAGGCATAAATAACTGGATTGGATTGATTTGTTCTGACAGCTTCCCAAACTTGAATAGCACATGTCACTCACCAACAACAGGGTTGGATTTCAGAGATAATCCTGTAATGAGGGGCTACAAAATCATTGTGGATAGGGTAGAGGTAGAGCATCTAGCCTGATGACCTCCTGATTCTGAGGCAGCACCAGCTCTAGGGTTCTCACTGCTTTAGGCAAAGTGGAAGACTTAGCCCCACCCACAGGCATTCACACACCAATTTAGTGTAGCTAAGCACTTTGCTGCACTTGGACATTGACTGGCTGTTTTACCTTTCTTTACAGAGCTGGCAGTGTCTTGAAGCAGAAATCTTAGCTCATCCCTGAGTTTGCATTTCTTTTCTTTCTGTTTATGTTTTTGTCCCCTCCACCTATTTATTATTTATCACTTGTACTAATTATTATTACTGTTCCTGTACTATTATTGTTTAATATTTATATTACCACCCAAAACACCAATCTGGATTGGAGCCCTGTTGTTCCAGGCATTGTACAAACACAGAGGTAAAAACAGTCTTTGTCCCAACAAGACTGCAATCTAATTTGAACCAAGATGCAACCAGGGCATGAGCCATCACCAATGAAGTCAATGGGACTTTTGCCATTGATTACAATGGGAACCCGATCTAATCCGCAATGAGCATAGAAAATAATAGGAGGTGAGAGAGACTGAAGGTAATGTTTGCACAGTCACATAGCTGGCTTAACACACAACTTGATGGAGGTATTATTTTGTGAAGAAATAAATAGTATCAGCTGCCCCAACTGACCATCACCTTGGCCCTCCTTAGTTGGCTGATTTCTTGTAGCCGTCACAGGAGAAGTGGGTCTTGGGAAGGGATTTTATGGCTTAGTTGAGGAAGAGTCTTCCATGCATAATGGGTAGCATGGATGAAGGTGCAGAGACATTTGTGGGAGAAGTGGACAAACAGGCTAGTGTCAGGACTGCCTCTGATCTGAATTTAAGTCTTTCCAATTGCACTAGACTTAAATCTTCCTGTGACCTTCCTTTAGAACCCACAGCTTCCACAGGACATTATGCTGGCATAGAGATGCAGCACTGCACTCTTTGAGAAACGGTTCTTGATTATGGATCTCACCTCTGAGGTTTTAGTGGGCTAGGCTCTCGACCTCTGTATTCAAGACTGACAGCTAAGGTAAAGACATTTACTAGAGCATATTGGTGGCCTCTCTTTAGGTGAGACTCAGTGGTTGTTGTCTTTTAAGGTTTATATTTGAGAAGTGTTGGATTAGTTACTGTTTCTTGCATGGGTTGTGTAGGATTTTGCATGTGTTCCTCCTCTGGTATTTATTTCATTTGGCCTATGGGAGGTGCAATAAGCGGCGGCCAACACATCCATGGGCCCACGCCGCTTCCCACAGCCCCCATTGGCCTGGAACGGTGAACTGTGGCCAGTGGGAGCTGTGATCAGCCGAACCTGCGGACGCTGCAGGTAAACAAACAGTTCCGGCCTGCCAGCGGATTTCCCTGATGGGCCGTATGCCAAAGGTTGGCGATCCCTGGTCTAAAACAACTGGAATGTATCAGTGAAATGGAGAGCCAAATTTGGCTCACCATGTTCCAAGCAGATTGCAGACATTGTGTCACTCTCCTCTCTTGCTTGATTTTTAAAGCTTACTAACACTTTTCAGATACAGTGTGGCAAATCAGCTCTAAGCAAACAAATTCCAACCACTCCTTACTTTTGTGGGTGTATCTATGCAGCTATATGTTTAATATGCTACATAGCAGCAGATGCATTTCTTTCAACAAATGACTGATTGTAAAGTCTCAAGGCTATTGTGTGTGAGTCGCTGTGCAAAATGACTGCTGATATTATTTCATTGTGGCTAATTCAATCACTCTTCCACATGCAAGTTAATTGGTGTGAGACAAATCTCACTTACCATCGCCATCCTTCTCTTCCCTCCCTTTTTTCAGCTCAGATCAGGAAATCTTCTGCCTCAGCACAATACTAATCTTTAGGGATCTACTGTGCTGCACACAGGGAAGAATGAGAATGTATCACGAAGCACATCTTGTATGACGGAAGCCAGCGGGGGAGAAAGTCTAATACAGGGATCGGCAACCTTTGGCACACATCCCATCAGGGAAATCCGCTGGCGGGCTGGGACGGTTTGTTTACCTGCAGCGTCCGCAGGTTCGGCCAATCGCAGCTTCCACTGGCCGCGGTTTGCTGTTCCAGGCCAATGGGGGTGGCGGGAAGCGGCGTGGGCCCATGGATGTGCTGGCCACCGTCCCAGCCCAACAGGAGCTTTCCATGATGGGCCACGTGCCAAAGGTTGCCGATCTCTGGTCTAATAAACACACTAGCTTCAAACTATTAACTCTTTTCTCTCTTAGTTTTCAGAAGTGAGGATTCTCTCTTATATGTTTGGTCTCACTAAACACAGGCAGCCCCAACTTTGAGGAGCAGGAAATGAAGATAGCTTCATAAATTCAGGAACATTGGGCCAAATTCAGGCCTGGTGTAAGTGGGTGCAACTCTACAAAAGTCAGAAAGGCTGCTCCATTTACACTATAGTTGTCTCTGCTCTCTTTTTTCTCTTTGGTTTTGAAAGGAGCAGAGAACTGTTTTATGTACCTCCATATGAAGTAGGACAGCAGGATTTACTTCCAACCTTTAAAGATGACTTACAAAAGAAACTTGAAAATTGAATTTAGGCCCTGATCCAGTGAGGTATTTAAACATGTTTAACTTGAAGTCAATCAGACTATGCATGTGCTTAAAATTAAGCGCATGCTAAAGCACTTTTCGGTATTGGTGCCACAGAGCACTATCAGCTAATCTGCTACTAAACTTCTTTGAGCTATAGCTGCTATGTCTGCTGGCCAGTTCTGAGTTCACTGTGGTAACCCCATGAAGTCTCAATCTAAGAAATCTCAGATGTCAGAAAAGTCACAGTAGAATCAGCCCATGAAAGCCAGCCCATAGAACCCCAGACTAGTCTCTTACAGATTACCTGTAAACCATATAATACACCACTTCTCCTAATAATCTGTACCCCATTTCCCTGAAGGAACTCTTACAATTCCCATCCAATTAGCTAGTGTTAAATACATCTCAGTCACTAGGCTGGCTGTTAGGTTAGTCCCTTTGCTGCTGAGTTGCTGCCTCCTATTAGGAAAATATAATATCATTCACATTTCATAACTCCATTTTCTTTGAGGTACTCCAGGCAATCTGTCATTGGATGGGCTGAGTTTTTTCCCCCCTGCATTCCTTGTATTTGAATTACATTATGGCTATTTGATTACTCATTCCTGTCCTTTCCCTGGGATGGATACTGTCACAGGTTGCAGTCAGGCACAGAGGAATCTGTTGACATTCTAATGTGGGAGGTGGGTTCTTCCTGAAGAAGAATTACAAAGAGGTAATACAGACAGAAGTCATCTCCCTTGGCTAACAGTTGTGTTTCACTGCTTGGCCAGGGAAAAGAGAGCCCCATCAGGCTAACAGTTCCACACCCATCACACTCCAGCCTCTGTGACTGATCAATAAATAATGGCAACTGCAAGGCGAGAACCATTCTCCCTCCACCCCCTGACACACACTTCAACTGGTTGATCCCTAACATACACCATCAGTGGAGGGCTGCCCTTCCACCACCCTGGTCCCCTAGTGATCAGATTCAGGAGGAAGAGCTCCCCACCGTCACTCATCGACATGGAGTAAGAGTGGGAAAGACCTTCAAAAATACTTGTGTATTTCATTAAAAAGAAGATAGCCCATTTTCCACTTTTGGAGACAAACAAGGGGCTAACTCTAATGCTAGGGCTGTAATAAAGACCTCAGCAGAAGGGATGATGGATGAAACCATAAAAAAAAAAAATGTAGTGCCTGGGATGCAGGTTCTATGAACTCTTCTCCCCTTCAGCAGTTAAACTCCCAGAGGCAGGGTTTTTGTTGTTGTTGTTTATTGATTCTATTTTCCTTAGACAGGTTGGTTCATCACTTTTCCAGATCATGCAGCCTACTGGAGTGGGGAGCCAGGCGCAGCCCTATTGACAGGAGCCAAGGGAGCAGCTGCTGTGGGGTGAGTTTCTCATTTTATGTCACTTTAATTGTGGTTTTTCATTTTATTTCATGTTATTCTGCATTTTCAAGAAACATCGGGCTCTACCGATGTGCCCCAAATAGTAGCTTCTTCGGGGCCCTTCGTGTAGTTTCAGAATGCCACCGCTTACTGAAAACAAAAGCAGCTTCAACTGGCAGCACCTACAAGGTACACACACATTACACTCTCAATTATTGCTCTACTGCACCAGGTGTATCTAGCACACACTGCAAAGCAGGCAGAGATTAATGTAGTGTAACAGTTTAATTATCCTAGTGTATATGACATCATAGGATCTTATCCTGCAATCCTTGCTCATGTGATCCTCTAGCTGAAATCAAGTGAAGGTTTGCAGGATTGAACATGACTAAGGGTATGGTTACACTACAGAGAATATACTAGCATAGTTAGGTCACCATATCTATGCCAGCATAATCCCGTAGTGTAGATTCAGTCTACGCTGACTGAAGGGATTTTTCCATCAATATAGGAATACCAGCTCCTTGAGCGACAGTGGCTCCATCAATGGATGTGTTCTTCCATCAGTAGAGCTGCATCTACAGTGCAGGTTAGGTTGGCATAGCTATGCCATTCAGGAGTGTGGTTTTTTCAGGCTGCTAACCGACGCAGCTATGTCAACCTATTGTAGACCAAGTCTAAATGTAGACCAGGTCTAAGAATTTGCAGAATCAGCCCCTCAATGATTTTAATGTACTTATTGATTTCACTTTTGTGATTTTGTACATACTCAGTAGTAAAGATTTCCCTTCCATTTCCATATGAATGTAGTACATGCTTGGTTCTTCTCAATTAAAATAATATAGTGAATGTCTATGATACTTTGATATGTAAAAATTCAGCTGAAGAATACTGCTCCATTAACTGCCGGTGTTGTTTTGTGGCCTATGAATACCAAGATACTGTAAAATGTTTAACTGTTTGCATGATAAAAACCTATAGGTTCTTTGTGAAAAAGGTGAGTAGATTTCTATGCCTAGGATGATTTATACTCATTGGAAGTTCTGAGATTGTTGAAGCAGTGTTGGTGGTCTGAAAAATCTCCCCAAAGCCTGAGCTTAGGCAGGTATGGTGGTGTAACACTGCACTTACCCCTGACTGTGGAATTTGTGTAAATACACTACTGAGTCCTTGATTAGATCATGACTGGAAACTAAACCAAACTATCACACAGCAGGATTTAAAAATACCTGAAAAGATTTCAGAGTCACCATTGATAGCATCTGGATAGGTAACTATGTTCATGACCATTCAAAGAGAAAACAAAACCTGGCCACACAGATGAAGACAGGAAACCCAGAGATGCAGCTTGACATAGGGAATAGAAGGAAATTCCCACAGGTCTCTTTTGAGAAAATTCTAAGCTTTTTCCATCCCCACCCCACCCCCCACCCCTAAGGTTTAGCACATCCATGTAATACTAACCTTTCTCCCCTATAAAAGAGTTTTGGAAATCTGCTGTTCTGTCTAGCTCTGGTCACTGCTTCCTGAATCTTTGGCTGAAGTTCTGATTTCCTGGTCATCATGATTGCTGCCTGCTTCTTTATTTCACAGTGAAATGCTTTATACATGGGGCACTTTAAAGACATTATGATTAAATATTTGAGCCTTGATCCTGCAAAGACACACGTACAAAACTTTATACACTATGAGTAGTCCACAATGGATACTAAAGTGAAGTATTGTAGCAGAGGCAAAAAGCTTAGAAGGTCATGTACATTGATAAATGAAGTGTCCCACTCAGACTCTGTGAACTCCAAAATTGTCTTTTTGATTCATTAGGACATAGGCTTGGAAGGGACCTCCTTGGTCAGACAGTCCTGTCCCTTTCTATTTTAGACAACCCCGTCATCATAATACTGTTCATAAATGTATCAAGCACCATCTTAAAATCAATTAGGTTGTTTGCTCCCACTACTCCTATTGGAAGGTTGCTCCAGAACCTCACTCCTCTGGTAGTTAGAAACCTAATTTCCAGCCCAAATTTATTCATGGCTAGATTATACCCATTTGTTCTTGTGCCAACATCAACCTTTAGCTTCCAAAGCTCTTCTCCCTCCTTGGTGTTTACCCCCATGATGTACTTAAAGAGACCAATAATATCCCACGCAGCCTTCATTTTGCTAGCCTCAACAAGCCAAGCTCTTTTAGACTGCTTTTGTAAGAGGAGGCTCATTAACCACTTATCCGCCACTTTCATTCACCAGGTCCCACAATGAGACTATCTACAGTGTGTGAAGTGTGATTTTGTGTGGGATCAAGCGAATGGTCGACTGGATTTTTTCTTCAGACATATGATTAATAAGGTTTTTTAAAAAATTGTCATTGGCAAGTATGGTATGTTTATCCTCCCTTAAAAAAACGTTATTTTAGAAAAAGAGAATGAACACAAACGCACTAACAAATGCCAATTGTGTGGCAGCAGTTATATGTCAGCAGCTAACGCATTACAAAAAGGCCCATTGACTTTTATGGGAACAGCGGCTTTCTAAAGTGCCAAAGTGACAGCGACCTGCCATAGCCACGGTGCCAACAGCCAACAATATAACCAACCCCTAAGCAGGGCTTTTGAAGCTGAGGCCCATGAGGAAGCTGAGGACATGCTCAGTCACTGCCATTATGCTTTCAGCACCTATAAGCATCTCTTTTTTGAGTTGATAATTACAACATCCTGTGCCAAGCAGCTGTCACTAAGGAGCAGGAGCTGCCCAAACACACCATAATGCAAGTTTGCTGGCTGATTTATCACACTATAATGAACTCAGTTACAGACTTCTGAAGCATGGGATAGAGAAAGAAAGAGACTGAGAGAAACAGCACTGAGCGTTTTGTTCTGGTCAGTTAAAAAAAAAAAAAAGGGAAAATATCAGATTTTTTTATCTATGCATGCCCACCCACAGCCGCAGTCCACCGTTGCAGCCACAGTCCACCCAAGGCATGTATCCATGGAGGCACAGAGATCCAACCTCCATGTGGATATGAGACCTCCCTGAATGTCAGCATGCACGTGTAAGAGGGGGAAATGTAAAGAGGAATGGCAGGAATGGCTGAATGAACTTTACTCGAGCTCTGACTTACTAGGCCGATATAATGGACATGATCTAAAAGAAAGTGTTACGCTCATAATCAAGCTAAGTTGGCAGCTCTGACCAATTATGGACAGTTGATTTTATGGTGATGGCCAGAACACATGTATTATCTTCTATAAAAGCTTCATCAGTGTGACCATAAATCATAGTCACCTCTCTCCCTTTTACTCTTCATTCCTGAAGAATAGTTGCACTTGAATCTTCTGTAACACTCAGTGCCGACTCAACTGAATGTAAATGCGACTCCTGGGTCTCTTCAAGCGAGCAAAATGTGTGAACCAGGGAAGACCTTCTCCTGCCTATCATCTATATAGCTGTTGTCATTTTTAATACTTCCACTGCCTCACTACAACTGTTGTACAGCATGACATTACAGTACAGTTAAAGTCTCTGTAATCAGGAAGCACAGCAAATGGGTACAGATGTAGGTCTTTCTCTCTTGATCCTTTTGAATTTAAAACCTTACATACAGCAATATGTACCAGCTGGGTTCCTTTACCCCATATTTAGTTACTTTGTTCTGGCATTTTATGGACCAGTAACTTCATAAACAGTAATAACTAGCTGTTATGTGTAACCAGTTAGGAGTAATGCAAGTCAATTGGGGGAGTTTATCACTAAGAGAAATATAAGGTACTGTAGTTTTTATTGTTACCAGTAAAACAGCTGGATTTTTGGTATAATTCACTCTGAACTGGCACTTGCAGCTAAGGACATGGAATTTGCGTATTTATAGCGAACACAGACTGTACTAAGTCAAATCACTGAGGTAAATGAAGCACCTAGTTATTATTCAGTCTAACAGAGAGGTGTCATCATGGTAGATTAATAGGATAATTTACAAAGCTTTATAAGTGATTCAGGGCTCTCCTGTCCCCTTCAAATGTTACCAGGAGTAGAAAGGGGGAGTTTGAAGTTGGCCTCAGGAAAGGCTGCTCCATTTAGCATGCTTTTTGTGGCAGTACATGATAAAGAAGCAGACGCTTCATTTTATCTTTTATACTCCAACAACCAGAATGTACCTCAAACTATTTCTAGTCTAGAGGAGTTTTAAAGAGAATGGGAAGGGGTTAGAAGCTAAAACAACTATTTACAGACCATTTAAAGTGGTCTCTGTAATGTCCTTCCGCAAACATATCTTAAAATTGAACTATAGTTTAGTGTGTTGATATAATCATTGTTTTGGTCATACTGGCTCCCTTAAACATTTCCTTAGACATGAGAATAGTAACTCAGCTGCCTGTTTCAAAAATGCAAAATCCAAAAATATTTACTAATCTGCATTTTCCTTACAGACAAAATATAGAGAAGCTATATTGTTGACTGTGACTGTATAGAAGCCTAGACAGACACACAGAGCAGGGGATTTGGAGTCATAACTCCAAGGTTCTATTACCAACTCTGCCAGTGACTCATATATAGCCTTGGGTGGATCCTTTAATCTTTCTATGTCTCATTTTCTCCATCTGGAAAATGGGGATGATAATGGTTGCTTACTTAGCTGACAGGAGGATGGTGAGGGTTTTTTGAGGGTTAATTAGACAATGTTTATACAGGGCTTTGAAGATCTAAGTATTAAGTACTATAATAATTTGAAGCTCTTATATAACATTCTGTTTTCAAAACAATGGTTTAAATTCCTTCTTGGTAAAGTGCCACTAACTTCAATGCCTTCATAGAGAAGTTTGAACATATACTAAGCTACAGTATATGGTTTCATTCATTTTTATGTTTGTAGATCTTCTGACCTCGGAGAGAAGTTTTAAATGTATTAAAATACATACAATGGAAGAACAAAATATCTCTTACAAAAGGATTTTACAACACTGTTGCCTTTTACATTTCCATCACTGTTATCTGACACAAGATAGGGCCCAATCCTGTTCTCAATTACATGGGGGTAAATCAGGAGTAATTTCCACTGAAATCTGGAGTTATTCCAGATTTACCTCCATGTCTGTGACAGGAGAATCTGGCCCAAATCTTGAAAGTACTAAGAAATTCAGAGTATCATACAAAAAGAAACCTGCCATGCATCCAAAGAAAATCATGCTAAGTCTGTTGCTTTGTTAATTGTGAAACATTATTCTCTTATTCCAGTATTCAGGTGTTGGTTTACAGTCTTTTATATATCATTCTGGGAAGAAATAAACAAACCTTTGGGGGTTAATATTATACATCCAGCACTCCAAAAACTGTTGATATATTTTCTCTTCCATACCTTTGTAAATGTAAACAAGTCAAGATTTCTGAATAGAAGTGCCTGGAATGCTTCTCTCTCACAGTATTCCAATGTGGTAGGTCTTCAGGCTTCAGATTCTGAAAAAGTCCTGTTGTTACGGAAACTGGGAAGATGATAAATTGCATTCCAATGGTGGCAATTCAGCCTTGACACATTTCTTACAGGTGAGGTGAATCTTCTCAGTGGATGGACCTCTTCCTTTTCTTTCAACAAAATTGTTGACCAGAGTTCTCTTAAAAGTAGTCTTGCTTCTCACAAGCAGAGTAGCTATAGGCAATCTGGGAAGAATGCATATATTTTGTGGTACTGAGAAGAGAGTGATCTGATTCTAAGAACAGATGAGCAAGACTCAGAGACCCAGCTCAGAATATCCCATAACTCTTCATCTCCAACTCTGGACTTCTGTGGTTCAGACCCATCTCTAGTAAGACAGCCTGATCCAATTTCCATTAAAATCAATGAGAATCTTTCCATTGACCTCTGTGGGAGTTGGATGAGACCCATAATGGCCAATCTAACAAAGGATCACAAGAGGTACAGTTTGCTGCAGACAAAATATCCTGATTACCTTGAGAAGTTATTTCCTTGAGCCAAAAGGAAATAACAGAAAGAAGGAATTAACCACATGTTATTGATATATGAGGTTTGTCATTGGTCAGGCAGGAAAGTGAGAAGTCTTTTCAGCACAGGTTAGTGTCTGCAATGAGAAGTGTCAGGGTGAATTGCTGAAGGCTGATGGGATTGAAAAAGGGAAGCAGAGGAAAGATTAAATATGGAAAGGGTGAAGTATCATGAACCCTGGATAAAAGGGAAAAGAGGATGACTAAGCCATTCCAGTTCAAAAGAAAGGAAATCTCTGGACCTCAGTTGATTTGTAGCACTAATCAGATTTCCTCCCATTTTCCCACTTAAGCATTTTAGATACTGTTAATTTAGATTCATTAATCTTGAACAGCCTGTAGCAGCTGCTCAGCAACTGGCCAAACATCTGTCTAGAGAAAGTTCCAATCTGTGAGTTTGCACACCACTCTGATTAAATACTGTCCATAATTCAACAAGAAATTGTCTATTTCCCTGCATCATAGCTAATGTAATAGCTGCTTGTTGTTGCAGCCTTGACCTTCTCTTTTATGCTGGACAACCATTTTTGGTGGGGGGAGGGGGGAGGATGTTGTAGAAAAAAAGACAGAAACTTTTTCTAGCTTATTATTCACAACTTCTTAGTGACTACGCTTTATTTTTGACGTGACACATGGCACAACTGCCTGCCTGATGGAAACACTTCTGCGTCCCATTTGGTTATTGATCCTACATCTTCAAAAGTCTGTGACTCTTATAGAGGTTTGGCAGGTTCAGTTCCTTCATCCTCCCTCCCCCTCAGCTGCAGCATGACAACACTTGCTAGTTCACAAGTGGTGGCTGTTGGCTTGGACATTAGATATGGATCTGGAAAGATTACAGAATTTTGCAATAAATTCATCATGATCAAGCAGTAACGGTTAAAGCATTCATTATCCTCGCCAAAGGAATAAGAAAAAACAGGTCTTCACATTTCTGATATCCTGTTGCATCAATGAACAGGCTGCAACAAGCAGAGAAAGTGTGAGCATGTGCTTCAAGGTCTTTTCAGGTGCTATGGTACAGTTTCTTATGGAAAAATCCTTGTTCTGTATGGTGTTTTTCCTGCCTCACTTGGGGATGGCAGAATCGTTCCTTGTGTCACCTGAGAAACCGGGATGTCAGTTTCCACCTATTGGTGAGAAAGAAACTGATCAACAGCAGAATTCAACTGAAAATCTCCTTGGGTAGAACTTTCTGATTTTGAGGCCAATGGGAACGTTATACCAGAGTGGAAGGATGGTTTTGGCTGAGGTGCTGGATTGAAAATCAGGAGATCTGGCTTCAATTCCTGGGTCTACCACAGATTTCCTGTGTGACCTTGGGCAAGGCATTTAACCTCTACATGCCTCAGGTCCCCATCTGTAAAATGGGGACAATAAATCTTCCTTCCCTCATCCTTTGTCTTGTCCATTCAGCCCTGATTCAGCAATTTGTTGCATGCAGGCTCAACAATCTGACAGAGGGCAAAGGACTGCAGGATCAGGGCCTTAGCTTTTAAGCTCTTTGAGGCAGGGACTACCTGTTAGTATATGTGAGTATAATGCCTAACACAATGAGGCCCAGATCTTGGTTGTGGCCTCAAGGTGCTAATATAATGCAAACAAGAAGTAATAGATAATAATGAATTGTGCTTTCCTCTCCTCTTAAGGAAAAGAATGTCAATACAGACAAGAAGGAAAAACCCCAGCATTACTGAATAGTCAAGCACAAGAAAATATATTTGCCTCTTATAGGATAAGTGTAATCTATTTTTCCCATAGAGTGTACCAAATATATTGCACAGAGACTCAATATAAATACTGCATGATAGAGTTATGATAGTGGTAAAAGTAACTGGAGGGAAGGCATTTTCATTATGAGCCCTAATTTCAGGGATTAATTAAGAACATTTATATTTTGGGCTGACATTTCTCCTGCTGGAATTTTTCCCCCCAATCCAAATGTAAGTTATTTGTTGTTTGGTTTGGTTTATTTTGAAAGTGTAGTAAAATTCCATTTTGTCATTTTTTATTTATTGTAATGTAAAGTAATAGATAATAGTTATAGTTATAGCTATAGCATTTTTTGCTATCAGATAACTCAAAATTAGTTTCCTTAAAACTTCAAACTTGCCACAAGCTTAGGTTATGACGATGGCAGATGCCTTATCTGAAGAAATTTAGTTTGAAGATAATAAATGTATAAGCACTTTAAAAAGACAGTCCCTCACTACCTTCTAACAACATTCTGGGATGCAGGGTGTTAACCCAGATACACAGGGGTGTATAAAAACAATGAGGAGTCCTTGTGGCACCTTAGAGACTAACAAATTTATTTGGGCATAAATTTTGTGGGCTATAACCCACTTCATCAGATGCACAGAGTGGAAAATACAGTAAGCAGGTATAAATATACAGCACATGAAAAGATGGAGTTGCCTTACCAAGTTGGGGGTCAGTGCTAATGAGGCCAATTCAATTAGCACTGACCCCCAACTTGGTAAGACAACTCCCATCTTTTCATGTGCTGTATATTTATACCTGCTTACTGTATTTTCCATTCCATGCATCTGATGAAGTGGGTTATAGCCCACAAAGCTTATGCCCAAATAAATTTGTTAGTCTCTAAGGTGCCACAAGGACTCCTCGTTGTTTTTACTGATACAGACTAACACTAACCTGACCCAGATGTGTGTGCATCTATTTCAATGTGCAATAGTGTGATTGCCCTCAGTGGACCAAATTTTCTGCTGGTTTAAATGGGCACAGCTCCATCAACTTCAATGGAGTGTCATCCTTGAAAACGAAAAGATCTGGCCCAGTATGACAGCATATGCAAATATATACAACTACATTTTAAATGGTTTCTCCTACCTCAACAAAAGAACAAAGAAATTAAAGGAAAATAAGTGTAATAATGCGATGCTTTTCATATTTTAAAAAGCATAAATGTCAGGACATTCATAATTATGGTTCTCAGCATTAAGCCCTGGGTAAGGCTGGTTAATATTATTTTATTGAACAATTTCCCACTGTAAAATGTATCTTAATTGAAATAGACATTCTCTGCAGGAAAATCTTGAGTTCAATTACACTTTTTGATTTTCCAGTTGAAAGAATCAAAACAAATTTTCATGTTTGGAATCAACATTTCAAAATGAAATAAGATTTTTGGTTAAAAAAAGGTGATTAAGAAGAAAGAAATCCATTTCGTAATATTTATTTGAAATGAAAATTTCATTTAAAAATGGTGACTCATTTCAATTTTGTTGAAAATGTCCAATTTCCATGTCAACATTTCCAATTTGAAATTTCTGGGAATTTTTTGTTTCACGAAAATGGCCAATGTTTCGACTTTTGTTCTGCTTTGAAATGGAAAGTAACTTTGAAATGTTGAAATTTCCCATGAAAGGAAAAGTTTGTGTTTTGAACAGCTTTACTTCTGTGCATTTAAAATCTCAGCTGTAACATACTATTAACACACAGATTTGGGAAGAGGTTGTGCTGAATATGAAATAATACAGTAAAGTCTAGATTATCTTAGTCCTAGATGAATACTCAGGAGAAAAGAAGATATAAGGAGACTACTTCCTCTGTCTCTTTGCATTTTTATGTAGGAACCAAGCACTCCAGGCTTCCAGCACACAAGGGGTGGATGCCACACCTGAAAAAAGAAGAATGCAGCCAGATCTCTACACCAGTATGGAGTTCCACTAACTTCAATCAGAATGAGTTTTTCTCAATTTTATCCAGCAATCGCTTCCTCTGGACTGCTAATAAGCAGAGAAAATTTCATCTCTAAAGAACTCTGTTTGGAAAATTATGTGCGACTGTAAGGGGGCTGGGAATAGAAGCCAGAACTCAGCATTAATTGTGCCAGGCATCAACAGCAAAAATTGTTAGCATCATTGGGTAAAAGCAAGAGAAGGGCTTGAACCAAAAACCAAGATTTGGAATACATCTGAACGCTGATAGACTTTGTATCCACATCTGAACATCGTGACTCAAATCCATCTCCAGTGAAAATCTGTTATTCTCCACAAGTGAAAATGAAAGCAGTCAAAAACACAGGTTTTGAAATTTAGCTTTGCATGCTGGAAATA
This sequence comes from Trachemys scripta elegans, assembly GCF_013100865.1. NCBI lineage: Eukaryota > Metazoa > Chordata > Testudines > Emydidae > Trachemys > Trachemys scripta. Next base: position 86,492,367 of record NC_048303.1, read on the forward strand.
TGTATCAATATATAAGCCCTGCATATAAGCATGGTCTTCCCTTTCACTGAGACAGTACATGCACCTGTTATTGCAATAAAATAACAGAACTCTGGTACAGAATAGTAACTTTTTGTGTTAATCCCTCTTTTTTGGCTTATGATGAATACTGGGCCTTATTGTTCCTCATTCAGTGTTGCCACTGTTTTTCATATATATTAATAAAACAAAGAAAATCTTGCAGCAGCTCTTATCTACATTTCTATTACTACTGCAAGTCATGAATATTTTCTGAAATCCCAGCTAATTAATTTAAGCATCTGAACCAATGATTTTCCCTTTGTTGTTAAGTTTCTCTTACTCCATGCCCCCTGAGCAGTCACCACTCTTTCCTCAAAGACATCTCCTGTGGCATAGCTGGGGGCAGAGGGAAAAATAATAATAAAAAACCTTAAGAGCTTTTTGTTCCTCTGCTGTCCTGTACTTATTGATCCTCGCATACTCCCCAAGTTCAGAGACATTTTATAATCATGACCATAAATGAATGCCATCAGGGATTCAAGGGGACTTCCCTCTTTAATATTCAGAGAGACAATAAACTTCAGTTTAAAAGCTATAAAGCTATATCAACATGTGGTTGAAGCTACAGATATAAGGCCCTGCCACACTGACCTCCATTTCCCTTAATTGTGGCCAGAGTTCTGGCTCGGCAGAAAAGTGGCTAGAATTTCCTTCATAACCTGACCAGCACATTCAATTATCTGGCTGTCAGGATGAAATGCAGGCGGGAAGGAAAGCAGCAAAGAGCAATTAAATTCATTCCTGTGAAAGGCAATTAAAAAGACCTTTAATCAAACACTACAGCTGTTAACAAGTCAGGTAATGTATCAAAAGCAATGGTAACTCTCCCAAATTCTTTTGCTTCTGAACCCCAAATTCGTCTGTCATACTATCAGGGAGGGTAGAAAGCTATTTAGTAACTTTAATTTCCTGAACTTTGGAGTGGTACAGCTGCAAAGTATTGCCTTAATTGGAGACATAATGATATGAAGAGTAATTGACCACTAGGCCTGCCCTTTTGTCTTTTTTATCTTCAATATCTTGCCTTCCCCCCCACCCTCTCCTTCCTTCTCTTTGTCTTGAACAGGAAAATTTGTACACATCATTGTCTCATAGGGTGCCACTTATTGGAGCCTTTTCTGGTTATTGCTTGGATACGTGCAAATCATGTGCTTTTGTATTTTTCCTGTAGTTTCCCTATTGTCTGAGTGTGATTTATGTGTTTCAGCTTTGTGATGTCAGTCCAGTTTTGTCCCATCTAATGATTTTTATTAGTAATTGTGCCTAAAAGTTTATATTTATTATGACAATTGCCATGAACATTGGTCACCCATAACAACATTCCAGTTGCCTTAGATAAGACCTAGAGATCAAAATAACTCATTCTCTGAATTTGCAGTATTAAAAGATATTCCTTATAGTAAAGCATGAGGAAGTACAGTGAATACTGTTAACACAGAGGTATAGTATCTATTTATCAAAGCTAATTGGTAAATTTTTAAGAGTCTCCACAGTATATATTTTGTTCTTTATTTTCATTATTATGACAACTGTTATCATTTTAAGAGACTAGATGTATTAATTTCTCTGTATTTATGTGCCATGTTATAAGCACAATTTTTTTTTAATTCACACATTATTAATATCAGATTTTTTTTTTAAGTTTGCTTTACCGCCTTATTTCATGAGGGGAAAAATGGAGCTCTTGTCCTAACTGAATCAAACCATCCTCTTCTGTGAATTATAATAATGGAATTATGTTGAATAAATCTCATCTGCCCAAAAAAGTAATTTTATTTATGGTCACCCTGCAATTTTCCCTATCTAAACAATATGTAAAGGGAATTTCAATAATTCAGCTGCATCAGGCTGCAGAACTGCTCAGCTGCACAATACTCTTTAATTTATAAAAACTAATTCCAAATAATCTGTTGTCAGAGACAAGCAGAGTTGTCAGTGATCAGAGATGCAAAGAAAACAGCACAAGCTCTTTTTGGCTGGAATGGGTTCAAGCAGGTTTTGATATATGACTTTCTTAGCGTGATTAAATATGGTGTGTTTTTCAGACTATTAAAATACTGTGCACAGCTAGAAGTTCAGCTAGTGCCTGCAACTGTGATGTGATTTATGAGAATTTTCTAAAATTAAGACTACAGAGTAGTTCAGGATGGAGACTTGGAGGGGGTGAGGGACAGTTTATGACTGTGGCCTGAGAATGTTCATATTAAAGTTTTTAAATCAAGGGGTATACAGTCTCCATTTCCTCACCTGAGCTTCTAGATGAGTGTTCAGTCTAAAATATCATCCTCTCTTGTAGACTGCATTTCCTCCAAAATAACTGTCCCTCTCTCTTCTCAATAAGAATGCAACATCTTAGGATAGAAAGAAGCTCATGCAGGAAGACATTTTGTTCTCAATACTCCTCTGATTTTTCTCTCTCTCACTGAGGCAAGTTTCAGGACACTCAGCCAACCTTTGTGTAGTCAGCTGAGGTTTTTTTTCTCCTTCACTGGAGATCATGGAACAAGCAAACTGACAAGAACTCAGCACTTGAGATGATTTAGCTGACAAACAACACAGATTCTGACTTGTGTTTGTATATATTACATACACACACACAGGAAACTCAGATACAGCATAGCAAAATGTTCCCTCAAAGATTTTTATGGCTGTTTGGAAGGGAATATACAGCTGATGAGGCCAAGAATTTACCAAGGGTGGGCATGATTTTGCAATAACAACCCTTTTTATATGGTGCAAAATAAGTATCATATGCTTGGGCAAAGCCCCCTTCTCTAAACCACACAAAAAAGCACCAGTAAAATTCCAAGGTTTCTCCATAAACTTACTTGAGATTATTAAAAATAACACCTAGTCCTTTTTTAAAAAAGAATTGTATACTTTTGATGCATCAAATTTGATTAATATCCAACACATATTCAAGGCTTGAGATGACAACGCTTCCATTAAACTGATGCTTGTGCATTTTGTTCTGACACCATCTTATATGACTCTGTACATTGTGATTCTTCATGCATATGAAACAAGAAAGTTTACCAGCCCAGCATAGACTTCCCACTGCAGCACAGCATGTAGAGCAAATGTACAGAATGTTTCCTGGGGTTAGATTTATTAAGAATCGCTGCACAAACCCCCAATATTGTAGGTTTATTTAACTCTGCAGTTTGCAGTTTGAAATGTCCTATTTTATGCACCTTGGGCCTGATTCAAATCACACTGAAATCAGTGGAACAGACAGACTTCTGTTGATTTTAATGGGAAATCAGTTTTGGATCAAGCTCTTGGAAAGAAGCCACTACTGCAAGGAAAAGTTGCAACTTCGTTCTTTCTCTTTAATTCTAAAAGACCTGCCTTGTTTTGCATTATGTTTATTCATCAGCCTGGCCCAACTTCAGGCTTCTCAAGAATGCTGTGGCAAAAATGGGATAAATATAAAAATCATAAGCATAAAATCCTATACAAACTGGTAAGAAATATCCCCAGAAAGCATAACATTAGTTACAGAGATGATTCCAGCTGGCAAACAAGTTGGCTCAGCTAGATAACACAAAAGACTTTTATTAGGTGGAAGATGGTCACTTTCCAACAGAATAAGGACTGTCAGCAATAGCTGAATTAAAGTTATTTCTCAGTGCACTGCACTGTGATTTCCTACATCTGTGTGGAAAGAAGAAGTAGGGTGTGGGGGAGGGCACTTGTACACAACCCTTTGAATTACATGGCTTGATGAGATTAAGTCAAAATTTCTATTTCACATCTACAAGATAAAAACAACCAAAGGATACTGAGAATCCTTGGCCACGTGTTCTAAAATTATACTGAATGGCGCCATTCATTACTGAATAGATACATACAACTTTTCTTGCATCCACAGGCCAGGATTAACCACAAGGCCAAAGGAGGCATGGTCATAGAGGTGAGTTAACCACTAAGCCTTAAGGGCTAGTCCCAAAGCTCACCCTAATCCCTATCCTGCCAGTCTGACCTGGATAGTGCTATATTAGTTTGGCTTCACTATCTGCAGAGAAGGAGGAATATAGATCATAAGAACATTCATAATTACGTTACATAGGGTTACAATAAAAAAGGACATAAACCTTCATGCTTCATAGAATATACTAACCTTTATCAGTTGTGGGTTAGAAAGAAATTTTCTCTATGGGCAGGTTATTATATAAATGCTCTCTTTTGGTTTCTTGCACCTTCTTGTAGCATCTGGTTGTGGATACTCTTAGGATACTGGAAGGACTACTGGTTTGATCCAGTAAGGCAATTTGCACATTCCTGTCCTGTGTGGAGTCTACACAGCCAACTATACAGTGGATGAAATCAATGGGAGTTTTGACACTGACTTCAATGGGGCCAGCATTTCATGTGCTGTCGCCTCTGGAGATGGCTCTTGGTCTGGTAGGTGCACTTTTTTACTCTTGCACAGGGGTGAAAAGACCTTTTCTGCTTTGTATGCGATATTGGAGCAAATCACGGAGAAAATTATTAGGCGCACAATACAATCTCAGATTCCCTGCAAAAGTAAGTCTAGAAAGACTTAAAACATGTAGTAGTACTAAAAACAAAGGACAAATAGCACAGGCTTGTGCCAGGTATATTACACTACAAGCAAGTGCTTTGTAAGCTTCCCCACAAAACTCTTTCAGTGCAGCCCAATCCTGGCCTGCAACCCTACTGCTGTTTCAGTCCCAAACCTCTCTTGAGCACAGACTGCCAAGCATGGCAAAATGTATTGCTTTTTTCTGATGTGAATGGGGATGAGACCAATGAACTCCTCTTGCATGGGTCAGCTATTCATATTACTTATTAAATGCAGGGATGGAATTTTTTTTGTTACTTTTTGGTTGTTTGTTTCTTTTCTGTTCTTTGTTGCTCTATTTGGAACATGTCCTTTGGTTAATATTGTTTTCGGTTATTTTTTATTAAGGCAGTCACAGGCCTTCAGGCTTTGGGCACAAAAAATGAAAGCACATTCATGTTTGCTGTTCAAAACTCTCTATAAGAAGTCAAAATTACACATTGAATCCAAACACCACAATTTGGGAAAGATCACTCAAGAAAAAGATCTTGAACTATCATTGTGGATAGTTCTGAAAACGTCCACTCAATATGCAAGGGCAGTCAAAAAGCGAACAGAATATTGGGAATCATTAAGAAAGGGAATATAATATCATATTGCCTCTATATAAATCCTTGGTAAGCCCACATTGTGAATACTTGCGAGCAGATGTGGTTGTCCCATCTCAAAAAAATATACTGGAATTGGAAAAGGTTCAGAAAAGAGCAACAAAAATTATTAGGGTTATGGAACGGCTTCCGTGTGAGGAGAGATTAATAAGACGGGGACTTTTCAGCTGGAGAAAGTAAATAAGTGTTATTTACTCCTCACAACACAAGAACTAGGGGTCACCAAATGAAATTAATAGGCAGCAGGTTTAAAACAAACAAAGGGAAGCATTTTTTCACACAATGCACAGCCAGTCTGTGGAACTCTTTGCCAGAAGATGTTGTGAAAGCCAAGACTATAACAAGGTTCAAAAAAGAACTAGATAAGTTCATAGAGGATAGATCCATCAATGGCTATTAGCCAGGATGAGCAAGGATGGTGTCCCTAGCCTCTGTTTGTCAGAAGCTGGGAATGGGCGACAGGGAATGGATCACTTGATGATACCTGTTCTGTTGATTCCCTCTGAAGCACCTGACATTGGCCACTGTCAGAAGACAGGATCCTGGGCTAGATGGACCTTTGGACTGACCCAGTATGGCTGCTCTCATGTTCTTATGATACAGATTCGAAACACCCAAGTTTGAAAATAATTGGATCTGGAGGTTTGATAGAGAAAAAAGTCCAAATACTCTGTTCCTCCTTTTCAGTGCTGGGTTTAAGAAAGATTTTTAAAGTAAGAGGGTGGAGCAAAGCTGGTTTTAAGCCACCTTTACATCTCCTTAATTTGGATCCCTGATCCCCAGATGCAACACAGAGCAGCCCCATGGAGGCCTGTCCATTTGAATTTCATTGGGTCCTATTGTCTCACTGAATTATTGTCATTCAATGGGCTTTAGGCTTCCAAGGGCCAGATTTTCAAAGATGCTAATGAGATTTTCAAAAGCACCAAGCAGATTAGGCATCTCACTTCCATTGATTTCAACAGGAGTTTGGCACCAAATGTTGTTAGGTGCTTTTGAAAATCCCAGTAGCCACCTATATGCATCTTTGGGCACCTAAATTCTTTTGAAAACCTTGCTCTAATTGACTTTTGACAATGGGACTTCTAAAAATGTTTCTGTTGCATTTCACTAAGAAGTTAATGGGAATGTTGCTAGCTAGAGTCACTATAAAACCTTTAATCAACATAATGTAACAATTTAAGGTTGTGTGAGTCTTGATCTCAGTTATTCGCTATTTCTTTCTCCTGTAAAGGGTTCTTGTACTTCAATTAAACTGACTCCCTAAGCATCTGCAGATAACAGACTTCAGGCATTGTTGGCATCGGTGTTAACTAGAGACATGATCCAGTGAATGTTCACTTAATACAAAACGTGCATGTGTGGTGCCTTCATCCACATAATAGAAAAGTCATATCCTGTCCACGTATGGTGTGTCTGGTTATACACATGGCCACACACCTATACATACCTACCAACCCTAAATGGCCTGGGAACTACTTATCTGGAAGACTGACTGTCTCTCCCTGTGCATTACAGCCACAGTTGTGGTCAGCAGAACTGCCTGACTCATCTCAGAGAGAAGAGATAGCTTGTAGATTGATAGATTCTATGGCCAGAAGGGACTACTGTGATCACCTAGTCTCTCCGTCTGTATACCACAGGCTATAGAACTTCCCCAAACTAATTCCTAGATCAGATCTTTTAGAAAAACATCCAAACTCGATTTAAAAATTGTCAGTGATGAAAAATCTACCATGACTCTTGGTAAATTGTTCCAGTGGTTAATTACTCTTACCATTAAAAATGTATGCCTTATTTGCAGTTTGAATTTGACTAGCTCCAACTCCCAGACACTGGATCATGTTATATTTTTCTTTGCTATATTGAAGAGCCCATTATTAAATATTTGTTCCCCATGTAGATACTTACAGATAGTAAACAAGTCACCCCTTAACCTTCTCTTTGTTAAAATGAATAGATTGAGCTCTTTGAGTCTATCACTAAATGGTATATTTTCTATTCCTCTAATAATTCTTGTGGCTCTTCTCTGAACCCTCTCCAATTTCTCAACATCCTTCTTGAATTGTGGGCACCTAAATTGGACACTGTATTCCAGCAGAGGTCACACCAATGCTAAATACAGAGATGTAAAATAACCTCTCTACTCCTACTTGAAATTCCCCTGTTTATGCATCCTAGGATCGCATTAGCACCCAGTTTATGAAGCAAACCAGGTCACTCTGAATTAGCAACCTATCCTCTTCATTATTAACCACCCCCTCAATTTTTGTGTTACCTGCACACAGTATCAGTGATGGTTTTCTGTTTTCTTCCAAGTCATTGCTAAAAATGTTAAATAGCACAGGGCAAAGAACCTATCCCTGCAGGAAGCCATTGGAACCAGCTTGATGATGATTCTCCATTTACAGTAACATTGTGAGACCTATCAGTTAGCTAATAATTAATTCATTTAAGGTGTGCCATGATAAATTTTATATCATTCTGATTTTTTAATCAAAATGTTGTACAGCACCAAGTCAAACGCCTCACAGAAGTCTAAGTATATTATGTCAACACCATCATCTTTATTAACCAAACTTGCAATATCATTAAAAAAAAAAGATATCAAGTTAGTCTGACAGGGCCTAATTTCTATATATCCATGTAGGTTTGCATTAATTACATTACTCTTCTTTGGTTCTTTATTAATTGAGCCCCATATCAACTGCTCCATTATCTTACCCGGGATCAGTGTCAGACTGACAGGTCAATAATTAGCTGGGTCATCCCATTTAGCCTTTTTAAAAATTGGCACATTAGCTTTCTTACAGCCATCTGAGTCTTCCCAGTTCTCCAAGACTTATTGAAAATCAACATTAATGGTCCAGTAAGGTCCACAAGGCAGTTCTTTTAGTACTCTTGGATGCAAGTTATCCGGACCTGCTGATTTAAAAATGTCTAATTTCAGTAGCTTCTGTTTGAGGTCCTCCAGAGATACTAGTGATATAGAAAAAGTGTTATCACCATATGAGATTATGTAATCTGTTTTTCCACAAATACAGTACAGAAATATTTATTGAACTTTTCTGCATTATTATTGATAATTCTACCATTTCCATCTTTTTGTTCCTAATATATTTTAAAAACTGTTCTTACTGTCCTTAACTTTGCTGGCCATAAATTTCTCCTTGTATCTCTTGGATTTCCTTTTAAATATTCAACAATTCCTAACTTCTGCTTTATAGTCATTACTATCAACTTCCCCTTTCTTCCATATATATATATATGAATGATTGTAATGAATACTCATTACACACACACACACATATTATATATATGTATGTATGTATATATATATACACACACACACACACACAAACACACACACACTTTTTAAAGCTGCCATCACTTCCCCTCTACACCAGGCCAGTTTTTTAACCAGCACAGCTCTCTCACCAATTATGGAATTGTGAATTTTGGGCATCTAATAAAGTAGTCCTAAATGATCCCCAAATATCATTCACATTTTTCTGATTAAATTCTTCCTCCCAGTAGATCTGGATCATAATTGTTTTCAGCTTTGTGAAACTGGCCCTATTAAAGCACCTCGTATATATATATTACTAGTCTGGACTTTGTTCTGCTTGCACATTATAAATGTGACCAAGTCATGATCACTTGTACCTAAGATACCATTAATTTTTAGTTCTGTGATCAGTTCCTCTTTACTTGTTAGGACAAGATCTAATATAGAATTCCCCCATGTTGTCTATAACACTTTTTGAGTTAGGAAATTGTCATCTATAACGTTTAGAAATTCCAAGGATTTTTTTAGTATTGTCAGCATGAGACCTCCAGCGTAAATCACTCAAATTGAAGTTCCCCGTGATCTCATAGGTTTTTTTCACCCTACACTTTGTAGATAGGTGCATAAGGAACTGTTCATTCTGTTCCCTACTGTGATTTGGTGGTCTATAGCAGACATCAACTAGTACTCCATCTTGTGCTCTGTTAGGACATTGATCCATAAGCATTCAAGATCATTTTCTTTTGAGTTATCGGTGACTTGGAAACAAGTATTGCTATTTTGACTTAGAGTGCCACTCCCCCCCCCTTTTGACCACACAAGCCTTCCTAAATAGGTTATAAATGATTGACTTGAACATTCCAATTTTGTGAATCATTCCACCAGGTTTCCATAATATGATGTAGATTTAATTTATGCTTATAAATGAGCAATTCCAATTCCTCTTGTTTGTTACCCAGGCTTCTAGCATTTGTGCATAGTCAATTCAAGTTTTTTTTTTCTTTTTGTCATTTGGTTCCTTAATTAATTTTGTTCTTAACATCTCAATTTTGTGCTCACTGAGTTCTCAGATTGTCCCTCTTTTTACCCTTCCCTTTTGCTATTAGTTTAACCCCCACCTGACTGCTTTAGCCAGCCCGTCCCTGAGGAGATTAGTCCCCCTTCTTCTGAGATGGAGGCCATCCAAACTATATAGCCCTCTCTCCCCAAAGAAGATGGACCAGTGGTCCACAAAACCATAGCTCTGCACCCTACACCATTTACCTAGCCAGAATCTTCTGCCTTCTGTCTTCCTTTGCTAGAAGGACAGGAAGGATTTCGGAGAAGACAATTTAGACATTCTTCTTCTTCAGTACGCTTCTGAGTTCCCTGAAGTCCTCTATTATCTGTGAGATATCCCATGATGTAGTGTCATTTGTGCTGATCTGAACCATCACCAATGGATCCTTGCCCTTCAACATCAGAAGCCTATCTGATCTTAGGCCTGGTCTACACTACGACTTTAATTCGGATTTATCAGCTTTAATTCGAATTAACCCTGCAACCGTCCACACAACGACGCTATTTATTTCGATGTAAAGGGCCCTTTAAATCGATTTCTGTACTCCACCCCGACGAGCGGAGTAGTGCCAAAATCGATTTTAGCAATTCGAATTAGGGTTAGTGTGGCCGCAATTCGATGGTATTGGCCTCCGGGAGCTATCCCACAGTGCATCATTGTGACCGCTCTGGACAGCAATCTAAACTCGGATGCACTGGCCAGGTAGACAGGAAAAGCCCCGCGAACATTTGAATTCCATTTCCTGTTTACCCAGCGTGGAGAGCACAGGTGACCACAGATAGCTCATCAGCACAGGTAACCATGCAGGCTGATAATCGAAAAAGAGCACCAGCATGGACCGTGAGGGAGGTACTGGATCTGATCGCTGTATGGGGAGAGGATTCAGTGCTTGCAGAACTTCGTTCTAAAAGACGAAATGCAAAAACTTTTGAAAACATCTCCAAGGGCATGATGGAGAGAGGCCACAATAGGGACTCAGATCAGTGCCGCGTGAGAGTCAAGGAGCTCAGACAAGCCTATCAAAAAACAAAGGAGGCAAACGGTCGCTCCGGGTCAGAGCCGCGGACATGCCGCTTCTACGCCGAGCTGCATGCAATTCTAGGGGGGGCTGCCACCACTACCCCACCTGTGTTCGTGGATTCTGGGTCGGGGATAGTCTCATCAGCGACGCCTGAGGATTCTGCCGATGGGGTAGAGGAGGAGGAGGAGGAGGAGGAGGATGAGCTTGCAGAGAGCACACAGCACTCCATTCTCCCCAACAGCCAGGATCTTTTTATCACCCTGACTGAAGTACCCTCCCAAGCCTCCCAAGCCAGTACCCAAGACTCTGACCCCATGGAAGGGACCTCAGGTGAGTTTACCTTTTAAAATATAAAACTTGTTTTAAAAGCAAACGGTTTTTAATGATTACTTTGCCTGACTTTGCATTCGCGGTCAGTTCAGCTACTGGAAAAGTCTGTAGCTACTGGAAAAGTCTGTTAACGTGTATGGGGATGGAGCGGAAATCCTCCAGGGACATCTCCATGAAGCTCTCCTGGAGGTACTCCGAAAGCCTTGCCAGAAGGTTTCTGGGCAATGCATCCTCATTCCCTCTTCCATGGTAGGACACTTGACCACGCCATGCTTGCAGCAAGTAATCTGGTATCATTGCCTGACAAAGCCTGGCAGCGTATGGTCCCGGTGTTTGCTGGCATTCAAGCAACATCCGTTCTTTATCTTGTTGTGTAATCCTCAGGAGAGTGATATCACTCCTGGTAACCTGGTTGAAATACGGGAACTTAATTAAGGGGACAGAGGTGGCCGTTCCTACTGGGCTGTTTGCCTGTGGCGGAAAATAAATCCTTCCCTGCAGTTAGCCAAGCGCAGATGGGAAATTGGCCCTGAGTTTTTCGCGTTTGGCTAGCAGGGATCTTCCCTGTTACCAGCCACGCGGTGGGGGGGAAGGGTACAGCGATCATCCCAGAGAATTCATGGCGAGAGGGGGGGGTGGTTAGTTTGTTTTCTGGTGCTGCTGAATGTTAACAGAAAAACCGCAGCACTCTACTTGCCTGAAGGGGCCCAGACAAGCCCCCCCACGCTGCCCCCCCCCCACTGGCTGAGATTGGCCAGGCTTCTGCAGCACTCTACAAGCTATGCTTGGTATGTGGGAAAGGAGGGCGCAGAAGCTTATCATGGCCGCATGCAAGCCGAATTCTGTTGCCCAGACCTGTGATCTCTAGCAGCAAAGCCACAGGCACTCAGCATTAAGAGGCAAAATGCGACCTTGCACAGAAATCACATGTGCTATGTAATGTGAACAGTGTTGGTCACTGTGAAAGAGTATAAGCATTGTTCTGCAAAATGTAGCTTTTAAAACAATTCTCTCTTTTTTCCCCTCCCTACAGCAGCTGCAAATTCCTCAAGCCTCCCTCCTCCATCCCGAAGGTTATCACAGATAAGGCGTCGTAAGAAGAGAACGCGAGAGGAGATGTTTTCTGAAATTATGGAATCCAGCCGCAGTGACAGAGCTCATCTGAATGAGTGGAAGGAAACAGTTTCAAAGTATAGGAAAGAAGTCAGTGAACGTGAGGAGAGGAGGGACCAACGTGAGGAGAGGAGGGACCAACGTGAGGAGAGGAGGGACGCTCGAGATGAGAGGTGGCGGCAGGAAGACCAGAGGATGAAGGATGCAACGCTGGGGCTGCTCCGGCGTCTGGTGGAGGTTCAGGAATGGCTGCTGGAAAACAGACTGCCGCTTCAGCCCCTGTTCCACCCTCCCCCCTCCCCATGTTCCGTATCCTCCTCACCCAGACGTGTAAGAACTCGGGGGGGGGGGAGGCTCCGTACACCTTCCCATTCCACCCCAGTAGACAGCCCAAGCAAAAGGCTGTCATTTTTTTAACCTTTTCTTTGTGGCTTTTTCCTTCCCAGCAATCCTCCTCCCAAATACCACCCGGGTTCCCTCCCTCTTTTTCTAATCTATTAATAAAGAATAAATGATTTTTAAATGATAGTGACTTTATTTGGTTTGAAAGAAAGCTGGGGGAAGGGGCAGGGTGGGTTCCTTACAGAAAATCAGTCAATAAAGGGGGCGGGTTTTCATGAAGGAGAAACAAACAGATATTTCACACTGTAGCCTGGCCAGCCATGAAACTGGTTTTTAAAGCTTCTCTGATGCACAGCGCTTCATGGTGTGATCTTCTAATCGCCCTGGTGTCTGGCTGCGCGTAATCAGCAGCCAGGCGATTTGCCTCAGCCTCCCACCCCGCCATAAAGGTCTCCCCCTTACTTTCACAGAGATTGTGGAGCACACAGCAAGCAGAAATAACAATGGGGAGATTTCTTTGGCTGAGGTCAGAGCGAGTTAATAATGATCTCCAGCGACCTTTTAAACGGCCAAATGCACATTCTACCACCATTCTGCACTTGCTTAGCCTGTAGTTAAACAGCTCCTGACTCCTGTCCAGGCTGCCTGTGTATGGCTTCATGAGCCATGGCATTAAGGGGTAGGCTGGGTCCCCAAGAATAACTATGGGCATTTCAACATCCCCAACGGTTATTTTCTGGTCCGGAAAGTAAGTCCCTTGCTGCAGCCCTTTAAACAGAGTAGTGTTCCTGAAGACGCGAGCGTCATGAACCCTTCCCGCCCAGCCCGCGTTGATGTTGGTGAAACGTCCCTTGTGATCCACAAGTGCTTGCAGCACCATTGAAAAGTACCCCTTGCGGTTTATGTACTCGGTGGCTTGGTGCTCCGGTGCCAAGATAGGGATATGGGTTCCGTCTATTGCCCCACCACAGTTAGGGAATCCCATTGCAGCAAAACCATCCACTATGGCCTGCACATTTCCCAGAGTCACAAACTTTCGTAGCAGCACCTGAGTGATTGCTTTGGCTACTTGCATCACAGCAGCCCCCACAGTAGATTTGCCCACTCCAAATTGATTCCCGACTGACCGGTAGCTGTCTGGCGTTGCAAGCTTCCACAGGGCTATCGCCACACGCTTCTCAACTGTGAGGGCTGCTCTCATCTTGGTATTCTGGCGTTTCAGGGCAGGGGACAGCAAGTCACAAAGTTCCATGAAAGTGCCCTTACGCATGCGAAAGTTCCGCAGCCACTGGGAATCGTCCCAGACCTGCAACACTATGCGGTCCCACCAGTCTGTGCTTGTTTCCCTTGCCCAGAATCGGCGTTCCATGGATAGAATCTGCCCCATTAACAACATGATCTCCAAAGCACCGGGGCCTGTGGTTTCACTGAATTCTGTATCCGTGTCCGTGTCCATGTCCTCATCATGCTTGTCGCTGCGCTGCCGCCGCCGCTGCCTCCTCGCCTCGTTTTTCTGGTCCTGGCTGAGTATAAACTCCACGAGAACGCGCGAGGTGTTTACAATATTCATGACTGCTGTCTTGAGCTCAGCGGGCTCCATGCTTGCCGTGGTATGGAGTCTGCAGTGTTCACCCACCCAGGAAAAAAGGCGCGAAAATGGTTGTCTGCCGTCCGTTGCTTTCATGCAGGGAGGGAGAGAGGAGGGAGGGAGGAGGTGAGGCTGTACCCAGAACCACCTGCGACGATGTTTTTTGTCCCATCAGGCACTGGGATCTTAACCCACAATCCCAATGGGCGCGGGAGACTGTGGGAACTATGGGATAGCTATGGAATTGCTACCCACAGTGCAACGGTGCAGAAATCGACGCTAGCCCCGGTACTTGGACGCACACCACCGAAGTAATGTGCTTAGTGTGGCCGCATTCATTTCGACTTTATACAACCTGTTTTTCAAATCCGAATTATCTAAATTCGGATTAATCCCGTAGTGTAGACATACCCTTAGAGTGACATCTGGTGTCTTAACTCCGGGAAGGCAGCACACCATCCTGTCGTCCGCCTGTCCCTGGCAGAATGTTCTTTCGATTCTTCTGAGTATTGAATATCCATCAAGGATTGTCTGTCTGCCTTGGATAGTTAGAGAACTCTTTGTGGGTACACTTGATTTTTTTTATAGGTTGACCCAAGCTGCCATCCACCTATGTGTCCCATACATCTCTCCATTCCCATGGACCTGCTGGATCTTGAGAGGTATCTTCCACAGCTCCCTGCTGAGGACCAGGTATTGATTTGCAACTTCTAGCTGTGTGGAATTTCTTCTACTTCTCTTTTGTCTGGTGGACACAGTCTGCCTATCCTCATCTGTCTCTAACCATGCGGCTATGACCTTTGGTGGTTATGAACTGCCAGGCCACCTCTCTGATTTCCTCTACAACTGATTCCTTTGTGTCCAGGTCCCTTCCTTCCTTGAACCTGGGATACTGGGGTTTCCCAAACCTGGTTTGGAATTCTTCAGCTTCTCTGATTCGTAGTAGCTTCTCAACTTGCCCCTCCAAGCCAAGAATCTTTTCTTCCAGCACAACCACCAACTTGTACTTCATGCACAGGAAATCTCTTCTAGTTTCAGGCAGGAAAGAACATCGCACATTCATTGCAGGTTATCCCCACTATTCCATCATTGGCCAAAATATCACACATAGCACGGAGTCTCTCACAGTCCCTCTCTAAACTCCCACCAAAACTGTCCTGTTAGCTGCCTCTGTTTGTGGCTCTCAAGTTCGCCTAGCAATTGATTTTCTATACCAAGTCTTCCCTGCTTAGTTCAACTCAGCTTTGCCCCTCACCCTCAGGGAGTGATGAACTACTCAGAGACTTCAAACAGGTGGGCTGATTAAAGTTCCAAGGCTAGAGTCTCATGGCCTTTAGGATATTCTCGGAGGGACCCTTCAGTTTTGAAACTCTCCCTTGTCAGTCCTAAATAGAACTAGTTTATCGAATTCAAGGCATGCTGAAAGGCACAGTCATTTTTCCAAGCTGCGAGAAAAACTGGGAGGGCTCTGGTAGGAGATCATAAATATCAGAAATATGTTTTAGCTGCTGGGCGATGATTTATGTTAATTACTGAGTGAAGAGAGTTCCTGGAATAGACTATGTGTATAAATGTATTTTTAAAATGTGTCAAGGAGTGCCTACATCAAAGGACTGGAGCTCCTTTATAAAGAATGTGTACACAAACTGAAATTAATTAATTAATTACATCAGTTCTGTGGAGGAGTACAGCATTATCATTCTGACCTAACTATTGTACTGTTATGGGCAACAAAAAACTGGAGCGATATCAATAGAATTAATTAATTAATGTTTGCAAAGTGCTTTGAAGGTGCAAACTATTCTGTAGGTGCTAGATAATTTTTTTTTTATTTTTTGCTGGCAACACTTTAAAAGTTATATTCCATTTTTTCTCTGACCCTCAGATTGCCCATAACACAGGAGTCAAGTATCAGAGGGGTAGCCGTGTTAGTCTGAATCTGTAAAAAGCAACAGAGGGTTCTGTGGCACCTTTAAGACTAACAGAAGTATTGGGAGCATAAGCTTTGGTGGGTAAGACTTGCAAGACTTGCATCTGAAGAAGTGAGGTTCTTACCTACGAAAGCTTATGCTCCCAATACTTCTGTTAGTCTTAAAGGTGCCACAGGACCCTCTGTTGCGCATAACACAGGAGTGTCCCCAACCAAGCTTCATCTACATCCTGCCCTGGAATTTATTCACATTTTAGCTTAGTCTGGGTTTCCTCCTGAGGATGCTGTATAATTGCCTCTTGAAAGTATTTTCCACAGGGAGCTGCACTGTCTCCTATATGGCCATGGATATCAGTAGAGTCACTGGCCCAAATTCCATGCCGCAGTATAGCACAGAAGACATAGTTCAGAAGAGTTCCTGTTTGGATTCTGGACTGATGCAGCACCTTGGCAAATCTCTCCACACCTGTTAATGAGCTTTTCTGTAGCTCACAATACAGGCGAGTCTCATCTTACGCTGGGGTTACGTTCCACTGTCAGCGCATAAAGCGAAAAGCAGAATCGCCCGCACTACAGGTACAGTATTTAAATTGTTATTTTTCTCTTTGTTTTTGTTTTGTTTTGTTTTTGCCAACTGTGCAAAGCTGAATTTGTGCATGTTAAATGCGCGTAAGATGATACTCACCTGTACCCAGAAGACTCTAGCCTCTCCCCATCCCACTCCAATACTCCCCTTACACACCTTTCTTTCCTTTCTACACTGGAGAAATTCTGACCCTTTCAAGGCCCATTTGCTCCCTGCTGTGGTACAGAATCTGCCCCACTCATCTCAATATTAATCATCATATAATATTAGGCACTTCATTTTCTTATAGGCATTTGTTTGACAAAAGGCATGAAAACTCTGCATAGCTTGGAAACAATGTCACTTCTACTGTAACTGTGAGAAATACTAGTCTGTTTTAATCAACATTTGCTGTGAATTATTGTACTAGCAATCAATCATTTTCTCCAAGCTGATCTTTGGAACGCTTTTGCCTGAGACCAGGCACATCAAGCAAGCACAGACTTCTTAACGGTGATGCAATAACTGATAATGAATTGGAGAGAATGTAATGTTTGATATAGTTATGAATCATTTTGGCTCCGAGTTTTTTTATTTGTTTCTGACTCACTGACCTTAAGATGCATTAGACTTTTTATGCCAAAAGAAAAATATCACATAGTTGAATTAATTATGTGTTGAAATGTAAACTATATATTTTGGAATTTATTATTTTCTTATTTTGCACTCACGTTCTCTGTGTCTACATATTATTTTTTTTCCTCAGGACCTGCATTTCTGGTTGAGCCAAAACTCCCACTGGGGCAAGGAATACAGAACCAGAAGTCTGCTCCTGCTCCCATTAACTTCTATAGGAGCAAGAATCACACCCTGGCTCTTAATAATGAAGTTCTTTTTATAAATTACATTTTTTCCTACAGATTTCACAGGGGGAATCTCCTTTTTAATCCACTTAAATTATTTTACAAAATGCTTTCAATATATATTAAAAAATGAACATCTCTTGAATTTCTCAGACATCATGAATTTGGAGACGGATCATTCAGTCACTGTAACACTGTGTGACTGTATAGTATTATTTGTCAGGTGCATGTCACTGTTTTAGCTACATACTTTTTGACAGATCTGAATAGTCAAATAACTGAAGCAAATGGCCCAGTTCAATGGTGTCACTGAAGTTACACTTGTTTAACAGTTTTTCTGCCTGTTTTATTGATCCAACAGTGTCCTTGGCTAAGGCCCCAATTCAGAAAACCTATTAAGCACATCCATCCATTATTCCGCAGTACGTATGTGCTTAACTTTAAGCATGTACTTGGGTGCTTTGCTGAAGAGGGATGGTTTGCTTAATCAGAGCCTAATTGAACTGCCAAATTTACTAATGAAGTATCTACTTCAACTGCAGAAGTTGGCACTCTATATGCATTAGCCATTAGGCTGCACATTTCACGTTAGCTCGTTCCACACTGCTTTGCTAACCAAAATGCATACTTCAGTTCGGATCTTTCTCTTTTAACAAACTTCCAAAAGCATGTTTCATGGGTTGAATTTTCATACAATAGGCTGTTCAAGCTACACAGTTCACAAATTAAGGACCAGAACTTACAATGCTTTTTTTCATGTCAGTCATCCCATTCACAGCAGTGGGCATCCTGGTGTGAGTAAGCAGTAATCACGCTAGGGTGACCAGACAGCAAGTGTGAAAAATCAGGACAGGGGGTGGGGGATAATAGGGGCCTATATAAGAAAAAGACCCAAAAATCGGGACTGTCCCTATAAAAGCGGGACATCTGGTCACCCTAAATCACGCAAATAAGTAGTGCAAGATCACACACTGTTCTGAGTGGTGAAATGTAATTGGACCCGGAACATTTTGCTGAAAATATAACAACTTTCTGCTTTTCTCTTTTACTAAGTGAAAAGAATCAATTTTGTGCAGATCAGCACTGCTTCATGAATGTCAATCTGGATAATGGTGATCTTTTAGGTTCACTTTTACAAAAAAAATGGAAAGGAGATTAATTTCTTTTTGGTTTTGAACTTTCCATGGGGCAAGGAAAACAAGTTTTTAAGGCTGAAGACTTCAGTCTTTGGAAGCATTTATTCCATTTAGATAAAAACTAAATAAATTAGTGGCCTGCTGAGAACCCAGATGAACAGCAGGTGGTAAACATTCTAATTTCAACCAAATTTATTTTGTGTTATATTTTTTGTGCTGGGCAAAGGAAATATGCAGCCAGATTATTAGCAAAATGTGTAGGACTCAAACTGTGATGGTCTAAAATGCAAAAATCTGCTGCCCAGTTGAAGAAAAGTGAAGCATAACTACTGGCGTGCGTAACATTTCCTTCACTGAAGTCTGCAGGACAATCAAGAAGTCATGCACCCTGTGTGGTGATGTATCCAACCAAATCAGCTGTATAAAAATATGCAGTTGAATCTGAAAATATCTAGCCTGACCATAAAATATATAAATATCTTCTGAGTTAAACACACAATTTGATTGGAAAAAATATAAATATATTTCCTTCCTTATATCCCATCATGTTAGTTGAGGCTCACTGGAACATCTTGGCTGTCAAACTATTATTTTTCACTGGAGTCTACCCTAACCCTGCCTTATTTTTCAATATTCTATTATCAAAAGAAGATGATATTTAATTTGTTAATTTCGGTTCAGATTAAACATTTCATTTTAATCTGATGAAGCACAAGCTTGTGTCATTATTTTATTTACAAATAAAAATGAATCCCATTATGTCACTCAGATTTTTGCCTAATGTATACATCTAAACTTCCACACTCAGGCATGTGCACTTATATGTACATCACAGCAGTACACACCTACAAGAGGAAAATGATGATTGAGTGATTAAAAAAGGCATCAGAAATATCCTGACACACCATGAGCTATCCATATGAAGGACACCGATTTCCTCATGTTTTCTAAAGCAAACCTGGCTTTGTGTCTTAGCCATTAGCACAAATATCCAGGGGATAAACCACACAGGAACTAGTTAACACCCCTACCAAGAATGTCATTTCGCGCAGGGCCGGCTCCAGGGTTTTGGCCACCCCAAGCAGCCAAAAAAAAAAAAGACGCGATCGCGATCTGCGGCGGCAATTCGGGGGGAGGTCCTTCGCTCCAAGCCGGAGTGAGGGACCGTCTGCCGAATTGCCGCCGAATAGCTGGACGTGCCTCCCCTCTCCGGAGTGGCTGCCCCAAGCACCTGCTTGACAAGCTGGTGCCTGGAGCCAGCCCTGATTTTGCGATAGTGAGAATGTCTTTAAAAAAATAACTGCAGAAAGGAGGATTGTAACTATAAGGCATTTGAATTAGCTGGTATGGGGAAACTCAAGTCAGTGGAGTTACTTCAGATTTACACTGTTGTGACTGAGGCCAAGATTTGGTTCAGGAACCTTTACACAAGAAACCAAGAGCAAAGATCAAATTTTTCACAGTTACATGGAAGCAACTACAGTGACATCCATGGAGTTTTCCTGGGGGTAACTCATGGCAGAATTTGCTTCTTCCAGTCCCAAAGTTTACTTCAGGGCAGTGTCTTATCCAAGCAGTGGGATAATTCTGCCCTAAATCACAACCCTTGCAATCTCATTGATATTTTATGCATCTCTGGGCCTGAACTTTTGTCTTTCACATTATTATCAACAAGGCAGTGTTATTTACTGTGAGAGGTTCCACCCTTAATCGTTAAAACATAACAATAATAGTCTGATATATTCCAAGTACTGAGCAGTTCGCTAAATGACGATTTAACAAATTCAATAGCTATGCACTACTGAATTGATAGGCTTCACCTTTTCAGTCCTATCTCAACAGCTTTGGTGTGTCAGTTTGGTAACTTTAGCAGCCATGCCTGATTGTTGAATGCTAATCTTGGAAAAGTCCTGGTCTCAATGAAGGGGCCAATGAGATTGAGGCTTACGATGTCCCGCTAGAATTAGTAAAACTCACAAGACACAAAAAATGACCTTTATAGCACGGCTAGCCATTGCGCCTGTGAGGTTTTAGACAGTATAGTTGGTGCCAAGTAAGGATAATCTCTGGAAGATTTGCCATCTATGTGAGTGTCCTACACTGAAGATTACTTCACTCGAATGTCTGGCCTCATTTCTGATAGTGACATTTGAAAGTCCCATTCCCAAGTGAGACGACTACAGGGTGCTCCCCGTTCATTGCAACTTTGTTTAAAATGATCTCATGCCAAAGATCATTTTGTCATGTCCAGGCTCTGAGTGCTCTCACCCAGTTAGCTAGGTACCTACAAACAAAAAGGGCTGATACTTGACTTTAGTTTAAGTAGAAGCAGGTGAACAAGTTTGGTGTGCCTTAAGGTACACAGTGGATCACAGAATGCAAAAATTCCAAGTGGAAACCCTCAGGCCTTCTGCAATGGCAGATCAGCCAATAAAGGCAGGTCCACCTGGGGGAGAAGAGCGGGGAGCAGTGTGCCCAGGCCCCCTGTTTGAGAGGGATCCCAAACCGAGTGGCGGAGCAACCTAGTGCACAGGGTCATGATGGAGCAGCAGCAGGGCTTAAATTCAGTTGGAGCTGTCTGGAGCGAAATTCCAGTAAATATTTTTAAACTCTTGGGGCTGACTCTCTGAGTCCCAATGCCTCCCGCGGGGGGCTCCAGGAAGTACTCTTTGAGAATTTAAGTCCTGAGCATCAGCCAAGTCAAACCAGTTCACAATGCCTGGAGCAGAGAGTTGGGCCCAGCCCTACCAGACAAGAGATGCTGCTGCAGGATGAATGCCTCTCCAACCATCACCCCCGCACAACCTGCACTCCAAGTGGTAATTTCTTTGGAAGAATGGAGGCCCTGTGTCAGTTATTGTCACAGGCCCTTCAAAATCTCTATGTGACCCTGAATAGAAGGCAGAGAAACCTGAGGCCAGCAGTAGGTGAGTGTTCATGCCATGGCAGGATGGGGGTGTGAGATGGGCAGAAGTTAGAGTTGAGTCCTGTGGGCTTGCAGGACAGCCAGAGGAAAATGGATGTTTAACCACGGATGGCTGGAATGGGAAATATCACATAGGCATGGACGAGGGAGGGAGGGTCATTTTCAATTGTCTATCAGTACATTCAGTGAATGTCTAGATAAGCATCCAGAATGAAATCAAGGCCAGGATTTCACCTCCACACTTTTGGGTGCTTACTGAAACTAAACCTCACCAGTTCTGATTTTTCATCTTGAGTGACTGCACCAAGAAGGGAAGGGAGCACTATCATGTCTAGTCTCCTCATTTCCAGACTTTTAGATGCTGGTTCTTCTCAGGAATGATTTTTTTCAGTGGCAGAAATGCTGATTTTTTGGTGATGGAATTTCAAATGGGATTTATTATGATTGCTATTTTTATAAACACACACACACTTCTCAGAGTTAGTGTTGGAGCTCTGTCTACAGGATTAGGTATTTGACGAGAGGTTAAAACATCACTTAAATGGAGAACGAAAAAACAAACTCCACTTGCAATTCACTGCAAACATGCTCCTTCAAATTCCATTTAAATATAGCATTAGTGTTGGAAAGTGATTCGACTTAGCCCCCAAAAATGCAGCATAAAAAATATTAATCACACAGGGTCCTGCATGACAATCATTTCCCATCATGACAGTCATTGACGGGGTGTCTAATACTTAGACGACAGCTGTATTTAGGCTGGATATGGAGTAAACATAAATGTTAATTATTTTACTTGAGATGAGAAACCAGATGACATTTTGAGCTGGTATTACTGTAAACAGGAAAACGGTATGAGAGCTTTACAGCTTATAAAAATATCAAAAATACAAATCAGGAGGAGGTTTGCAGATCGCAGAAGGACAAGTGCAACACTGTAATAAAAAGTGAGTGAATGAGACAGAGAGAGTGTGTGTGAAATTATTCATGGGAAGACCATTTTTGTCTCAGACAATTCAAATTACCCTCTTTATTGGACATGCTTAATGTGCTAGAAGAGACCAGATTTGTCTTGATTATATTGTGCTATAGTAGTTTACCTGGTTCTCTTTGTTTAAAATAATAAAAACCCAAATACCTCAGACACTGAGAACATCAATGCAGTGTAGCAGAACGTGGAATGACCTGATGTACAGATCTCCACCTTCCTCATCATTCAAATCATATCATGCATAGTAATGTGAAGACTTAAACCCTCATTCTCTACACATTTACACACATGCTTAATTTTTTCCCTGTGAGTAATTTCATTAGAGTCAGTGATATTACTCACAATGTGCAAAATCAAGTACATGTTTAAGGGCACGTCTACACAGTGGAGTTATGCATACTGGGGTGGGAGGTGTTTCAAATAGGCACTATACTAAAGCATGCTAGGAAACTTTTAGTGTGCACCAGCAAAGTCTACACAGACCAATTAATGCACAACACGTCAGTGCACTTTAGAAATCACCCCTGCATAGTGCGTGTTGCTGCTCTAGTTAAGGCCTCAGTAGAAAAGACCTGAATCTTTTCAGGATCAGGACCTGAGATTGTTGACTTACAACTTTTACTGTAGTTAGTGTTGTTCAATTGTGATGCAATGCTTCTATAGCTGAGCTTCAACCTCCTATTCAACTCAAATGACCTCTTTGTTTTGGAACAGAGCACATACATTTTTTAAACATTTTTGTTAAAGCCAGAGACTTTACATGCACGGAAGTTTGCTTTCAGAAGAACAATTAAAATGTTAGTCTCTAAGGTGCCACAAGTACTCCTGTTCTTTTTGCGGATACAGACTAACACGGCTGCTACTCTGAAACCAATTAAAATGTGTTTTAACGTAGCTGGGGGCAGGAGTACAAGAGCCTAATATTCATACACTTGATCCTTTATGTAACTTTGTAGATGGCATGAGGGCACATTACTCCAGTTGTAATCCCCTAATGAATTCTATTTTTCATAGGAATTGAGTTCCCAATCACAATACACATATACAATGTTCTCCTTATGCTTATCAAGTACAAAAAAATTATTTCAGCATACTGTATGTGGTATATCAGATTATTTGGAGATGTATTATTATACAATAATTCTATATAAGAAAATAACATTAAGAGAATATTAAGATTGCATGAATACAAGCCAGAAAGTGTCAAAAGTTGGTGTTGCCAAGGCACCCTGACATTCTGCGGTAGATTGTGCTTAGTGCACAATGTGGAATTATCTCAGGGTTTCACAGGAAAGGTAGGTGCCCTGGTCTTAGGGTGACCAGATAGCAAATGTGTAAAATCAGCATAGAGGTGGGATAATAAGTGCCTATATAAGAAAAAGCCCCAAATATCAGGACTGTCCCTATAAAATTGGGGCATCGGTCACCCTACCTGTTCTCAGCCTTTCTACTTGTTAAAAAACACACAGCGATTGGAGGAGGGTTCCTGTTACACTCTGTAAACTGTCTAAGGTTTAAGACAAAAGACCCAGCTTGTGCATCCACACTAAAATTTTTGCTGCATAGTTAAATCAATTACATGCATCAATACACAATGTAGCATTCCTCAACCACACACATGGGGCCCGATCCAAAGCCCAATGAAGTCAATGGGAGTCTTTCTACTGACTTCCATTGGAAATGGATCAGACAGCCTATGAATTTAAGGAAAAGCTTATACAAAATCTATTGGGCATGTCAAGTGTACAATGTATTAAGGTTCATAACTTAGTCAAATGAGAATATTTTTTATTGGACCACTTAAAGGCATTTGTCATCAATATGGGCCATTTCTACTACAATTTTCAACCTCTGTTTAAGACTGTTAAAAAAAAAGATTGTTTTTTTTTTTAATAATGAGGAAAGTAATTTTTTCTCATTCTTCTCATGCTACAAAACCATTTTTTGCTGAAGCATTAAAAAATCCCTAGGGACCAAGCCACAACAATTTCAGTCCAAAAGGTAAAAGTTTGAGATAGCTATAAATGACTGAAAATTGTGAATTAGAATGGAAATCATTAAGAAACTCTGATTATAGCAATTACTGCCTCACCTGTTATAATATGTTAGTGTCAGTAGTTATCCACAGTATTTGTGGATGACCACAATATATTTATTATTTGCTGTACTATTATATTTAAATGTTTCAATAACAGCCTCCCCCAACTTTTAAAATGTTCATTTGCAAAACTAATATTTGTTTTGGAGATCAGTAACAGAAGCCTGGCGTGCTTTTTGAACCGTTCATTTCGTATGCCTCCAACCTGATTGACTAGGAACATATATGTGACAGTTAAACTTACTGTTTATCTGAGGTGAAAACAAAACCTAGTGCTTCATCTTAAATATTAAACACCTTTTTTTAAATATAAACCTGAACTATACAAATAAAGCAGAAGAATAAAAGTTGTCACCCTCTAATCTCAACACTATTTTAGCATTACTTTTAAATATCTATATATTTCAAAGTGAATTTACATTCATAGCCACAACACAAGTAATTTGATAACAGAATGTATATAACGATACTATGCAAATATTGACTTCTGGTTCTGGCCCAAAGCAAGATTAGTCTTTTCTTGAGAATACACTGGGTCAAATTCATATTAGGTGCAATGGCCAGATCCAAAGGCCATTGAAATCAATGGAAAGTCTCTCAGTGACTTCAGTGAACTTTGTAGGCTTTCTGTGCAGCTGTCTTAATTGACTCCTCACAAGGGCTGAATTTGGCCTTTTGGCTTTGACAGATGTAAAGCAGTTCATCCCATGTACCAATGTCCTTAATCACTTGAATACATTTTAACCCCCCCTCCCCCACTACCCTTGCAAGTTACATCATTACCCCATTAGTTCGAGTAAAGAAACCCAGCTCATGGCTGAGAAAAATAAATGACCAAAATACATATAAACATCTGTACTTACATGTGTCTGGCTTGAGCTGACTGTTGGTGATTCCAAAGTACTGGGGGTTTTCAATGACAGGAATCTTTGTCATTCCAATGATGACAGCATCTGGGCCGCCCTCAGAAGAGGATGGAGTGTTACTCCCATTCGAAATGTGATGGAGGGGACTTGCCGAATCATCATCATTGCTGATAACTGAAGAAGGACCTAGAGTTAGAAACAAAGATTCCCCTGTAACTTGACAAATTTTTCCCCTCCCTCAGTCACCTGCTTTGGCTGACCAATCTTAAGCACAACTAGCTAGTAGCCTTCTTTTTGCTAATTGGCGTTTTTGCCTCTGGGTCTTTGTATGCATGCTGAGGGAGGTGGAGAACATATTTCATATGGGACTTAAAACAAAGGCTTCGTTTGGTGACTCCTTTATATGCACAAGGATCATCGTTCCATAGAGGTAACCTCTAAAGCACTCAGATACTATGACTACGAGTGTGTTATAAGTACCTATATTGGTAGATTACATAGACTTGATAGGACTATATCCAATATAGTAGGAGAAATATCAAAATGCTGTGAACTCTTCTGTTGTTTCCAGCAATAAGTTATAACCTGTATTCATTGCTTGTTTGCATTAGTCCCTACTCAGAACATACAAAAGTAAGGCCTTTAAAAACAAAGCTGAGTGATGTTTTCCCTTGTCATGGCCTTATTGCGAGACAGGATATGTGTGTGAGATGCATTCTCCCTGAGGAGGGAGGTTGTCTGAATTCTTTAGGACTAAGAGGGTTAAGACAACATTCAGAGCCCAGTGGACATGTAGGACCAACTCCTACCCTATGCCTCAGATGGACTGTGGAGTCACTGTGCAAGGCCTGTTCCAACCCAATGGAATATTTCATTCCCCTTGGCAGCCTGTCAGAACCCAGTATGAGAGTGGCCACTTCTGTTTTGTTCTCTTTGCACTTTATTAATTATTATTATTACAATTAAGCCACAGCAACTGGTGAGATAAAAAGTGATAGGATTAATTGTTATGCAAATTGAGCACTTCTCAGGTGGGTTTAAGGGGCTTTGATCTAATATCTCACAGCCTATGCAAGGTCAAAATAAGTAACAAGTAACCCAGGAGCTCTCATGATTTACAGCTTAATTGCTCTCTTCCCTTTAATTCTATGTATGCAACCCAAGCTCAGAAAGAAGATCCAAGTCACTAATAAACCTTGGCAGCATTTTCCCTACTCGTCCCACTAAAGAGCCAGCGACAAACTCACATTTTCAAATGGTTTATTTTATGCGATTCTCCTCTCATGACTGGCTCACAGTATCACTATAAAGACATCTTTATCATTCCCTGAGATGGCTTATAAGTAGGGGATGGATTTGGAGATCCCATTAGGAATTTCACCTTTAAATAATCTGACATAGCTATTTTGAGGGTTCAGCTGCAGGAACATCCCTGTCTCTCTCCCCCTCCCCCCAATTAAAACCCTGATTCTGGTTTAGCAGTCCATAAAGGAAACCATTTTACTGTTTGAAAAAGTAGTTTTCCCCTAGCCTGAAACATGAGCGGTAATTTTTCAAATGCCTTTCACTTTGCTGGGAAGTCACAGTTGACAACGTTAAGCAATGCATCTAGATCTCTGCAATTTATCAAGTGAAGTATTAATACTGATGCTGTATTTGTCATTACTGAGTTCTCAGATCCTTAGAAGATGAATGCTACTAGCAAAGCTACAAGGATTATGCCTGTTTTTTGGCGAAGATTTTTAGATAATGAAGTCCAGAACACAGCAAACAGTTGGGAGAAAACATTCCTTGAGATGGTATATTAGCTACACATATAATGTCACAACATTATTTGATGTGTGTTTAGGTTTGTGTGTGCATCTGTGCTGCTATAAAACATCATGAAAATGTAGAGAAGAACAAGAAAAGCCTTGCTAAAGTTTTCTAGAAAAAAACACTCCTGAGTCTCATGTCTCCGAACATCTCAAGTTGATGTTACCACTAAGCTGGCAGACAAATAAAAAATGTTCTTTTTTTTTACTTTTTACTTTTTACTTTTTTTATTTTTACTCAAAAATGCAGTCCTTTTTATATTAATGTATTTTTAGTGTGAAGGGCCACATCTATTTTATTAGAACAGCTTGTAAGCTTTCTTAGACATATAACTTAATAGAGGCACTTCTAAGTCCTCTGCAGCCTCTGATTAGCATGAGAAACAAATCCCTTTGTCATTTGTTCATTCCTCACACGTATACAGGATTGGAAGGAAGGAGTGTACATTACACATCTATAGGAATGTAAGCAGAATAGTGAAAAGGAAGGCAACCTGCTAATCACATCAATTTTGCACTGATCGGGACGCTGGCATCCAGTTTTATATGGTAGGCCAGTTTTTAATTATTTTTTAAATCATTGCACGTTGCAAGGCATTGTGGTTAAAATGTGGCTGCTTTCTTTATAAATGAGGTTACTAAACTAAGCCAACTAATTAAACTGGTCCTCTGTGTTATGCCAATTAGATTTCAAATCATTTCTGATATATTTGAGCAATACCTAAAATATGAGGGTAAATGCTAGACCACAGTGATGTGTTATGATCTAATTAATTTGTTATTAGTCCACTTAATCAAGGAAACCTTTTTATACATTCAGTACAGGGAACTGACTGTAAATTGCAACTCCTAATAAGCGCACTATATTTACTAATTAGAAAAAAGATAAAACAATGGCCTTTGCTTAATTTTAAAATACCCATTTCAGTTTTCTACATATCTGTTATATAATTAAAACATCCACCATCCAAGAGATGGCAAGTTTTTTACATATCAGGAGACAAATAAACTTACACCAATTCAAACATCCACTTCATCAGGGTTTATTCACATTTATCAGTGTGATAAATGTGAATAAACAGGTACACAAACTGTTTTGTTGCTTGCTTATTTGACAGACTAACTGTTTTACATGAAGTTACATTCCATTTCCGCAATGCACTGACTTAATTACATTACAATCAAAGTCTAGCACTGCAGCTGACACTTCACTGTAGCAGTTTTCATTGTTGCATTTTCAGAATGCAATTTGAATGCGACCACTCCGAGCTGGCAAGAAACTGGAATGGCTCTTTCATGAATCATTTATCCAGAGCACAAATCGAAGGGTAATTTCTTAAACAGTGTCTAAGTACTGTCTCATCCTGATTAAATGGGGTCACCTAAAATTACTTGTCAAAGGCAGAATGAGCAGGGCAACCATTTGCTGACACCTATTATTGATTTTGCTTTCTCAAATCCAACATTGGCTTCGTACAGAAAGAAAATTTTAAACAAAATGTCTCCAATGGAAATGAAATTCATTGGCTGTCAATAGCCACCACTTCAAGGGACAGTTGCAGCTTTTAAGAAAACTCCAAAGAAACAGGGGTTTTCTCCATTCCGAAATGTTCTGCCTAACATCCTCACTGGGTTTTTTTTAAGAATATATTTCTTGTCTTAAGAAGATGGAAGCCGGAGCCAGATAAGAAACAGCTGTCTGCTTTGGAGAAAAATGACGAGAAAATATATCTTACAGGACTGAGCCTCTCTCTCTTTATTCATTGTGTATTGTCTGTGCACAAGAGAAAACATGTAGCATGGATGCAAGCACATTACCCATTTGCTATATGCACATCATTTCCAAGATGTAAGCATGTGGGAAGATTTAGGGAAAATAATTCTTTTCTAAGCTGACATTCTGTGTGTGTGGGGTGGGGGGGGGGGGGAATGAGCCAGATTGTGACTGCTCCTCATGAGATGCATGAGGGTGGGAGGGTACAAGGAGCTTCTCTGCTCCCTGCTGTGTACCCCACAGAAGGACCAGAGACAATCACATTATCAAAAAGGGGGAGGGGAGGAAGCAGGGCCATAGCTCACATCCACACACTCTGCACTGGGAACATGGGTAGAAGTTTGCACCATTCGGTGCAATCCTTTGGTGCCCCTTGGAGCTTCCTGATGCACAATCCCTCTCCAACTTCTCCTTGGGACAGTGCATTTCTGCGCTGTCCCTTATAGTGGCTAGTGCCTTACAGGAACAATTAGGTCCAGACTGGTAATTTTATCCTGATATTTTTTTCTACAGGGTTGTAACTGTATTTTCCTTAGATTTCAAAAAAAAATGTTCTTATAGAATTATATTTTAAAGTACTTTAGATATTCTGACCAGGATAAATACTTTCATGATCATACTATAAGAATAAAGAGATTTTTTTCTGCTGCCCCATTGTTGTGAAGCAAAAGAGCAGTAATGGATTTTTAATATGAATTCCACTGGACTCTAGTCACACCATGATTTCTTGGTGTTGGCCTCTGGCTCTTTTCTTGCTCCATTTCTGACTTCCTGTGGTACTTAGCCTCTTGGCTTTGGAGATATGTCTGGCTATTGACTGCCATTGAAGTAATGCATATTACCTTCCCACATGTTAGAAGATGAAAAGAGGTCCAAATTAAATAATAGCCTAAGATTGACTCAGCTGAGCATGCTCAGACAAGAACACTGATGCTAGCACACAGGAAAGGAGAAGCTCAAAGAGGCTGAATTAGAAAAACACTGCAGCAGATAAATCTCAAAGGCAAGAACATATGGTTTTGGTTTACACCTGGCACGGCCTTGCTGAAAGACATTTTCAGGCTTTGGATCAGATGGTCACAAACAATCCCTTATGTTCATCTACTTCCATCCATTGATCTTGGTTAGAAGACAAATGATGTATGATATGTGCACTTAAGGTATGTCTACCCTGCAATTAAGCACCCATCGTTGGCCCAGGTCAGCTGACTTGTGTTTGTGTGGCTGCAGGGCTGTAAAACTACTGTGTGGACATTCGGGCTTGGGCTCCAGCCTGAGCCCGAATGTCTACAGCCCTGCAGTCTGAGCCCCACGAGCCCGAGTCAGCTGACCCAGGCCAGCTGCAGTCATGTCACAGTGTAGATGTACCCTTGTTGTCTGCTGTGCTTCACAATTTAGCAGGGATAACATGTTCAAAGCCTAGTGCTTCTCTATGTCCCACGTGAAAGAGCATAACAGAACCCAGTGTTGGCCATTTGGAGTTATATCCCTTTGACTGGTTCCTTACTTCAAAAGATCATTTTGTCTTGACCTCTTTAATATTCACTCTTCGTAGTTCAGTTTGTCTCCTGGCTTCATGCTGGACTGATATAGAATGGCCTACAGAAACAAGTCTGCAATGAGAACTTTTATGTTTTTTAGATAGATAGATCGATAGATAGAAACCCAAAAGTAATCTCAATGGGCCAAATTCTCTGCTAGTGTAAATGTTTGCCATTCTATTGTTTCCTGTTGACACCAATAGAGAATTTGGCTCAATGTGCTTCCTTTATGACCACTACAAGGCAACCAATATTTTTGGCTTTGCAGCGAGAACTGCCTGAATTTTCCATGGATTTCTTTCCTCCTGTGTTCAGGTACTGGATCCCTTTGTCACATACATCAGTATTCATGTCAGCAGGTGAGATCAAGTGTGAGGAAAAATGTTCTGTTATGGGTCTGAGCTCCCTTTCTTTTTGGGGAAACTATAAAAGTAAGGTAGGGGTGCCCAATGTGCAGGGCATGATCCCCAGGGGGGTTGCAAACTAGTCCTTTTTCTTGCAGATAGCCTTGAAAATACTGTAGCATCAGGGGCATCTAAAGGAATGAGGCCAGAACACATTATCAAAAAGAATCCAACACACTTGAATGCAGCCAGAGCTCTCACCCAATAGTGCCCGCCTCCCCTAGAGCTGGAAACCAGTGGCTCCACCTCCCAAAACACAAACAAATAAACCAAGTAAGCAAATAAAACCAACCAAACCACCCTACCCCATGCAGGGGTTTTACCTTGAGAAAGGAGAAGATCTAGAGACTATGATGTCTGCTAGAGATTTTGCTTTTGCAAGCGATTTTGTATGGAAGATGCTGAAATACAGTGATGGGCAACTGTATGAAACACTAAGGTAAAAGTTAAATAAAAGAGAATGCTTTGTTTCAATGGCCATTCCCCGACCTCTCTCAAATCATACCACCTGCACCCCAGCTGTTGGGGAGGGGAAGCCTGTTACAATATAAACCAATTGTCACTAATGTTGAGATTTTGTCTTTGTGATATTAAAAGAAAAATCACAGGTTATTAGCAGTCCTCCCTGGAAGACTGAGGGCTGTTTTGGAGACCCATGACACTTCCAGCCAGGGGAAGCTTTTAGGGGAAGCTTAAACAAAATACCCTAAATCAGAAAGTAGACTGCTAGATAATATTGGCTTAACACCTTTGAATATCAGATCACTTGTTTATTAGGCTTTCATGACTCTGTCTTCTCCTGTTATCTCTCATACCTCTCTACTTGCTCAGCATTTGTTTGGAGGATCCTCTAACTCCCTTCATGGCTTAGCCCTGCCCTACCTGTTATCTTGTTCACTGTACACAGCCCTCAACACTTGCTCTGCCAATGATGCCAGCCTTTATAGCCTATTTTGTCACATTTTCCAACAGCCACCTTTGTACTTTCTCCCATGCAATCCCCACCCCCAATACCTGGGAAGAGCTCCTTGTAATAATCTGCAAAACCACTACATTAGCCTCCTTCAAACTCCCCTGTGCTGTGATGCCTGATAATTATTAGAGCCAGTAAATTATGGCTTTGTGGTTGAAGTCATGTTGTTACAACAGGGATGGATTTTGCCCATACAAGTATCATGTGAAGAGAACAATTAATATAAATGAGAGAGAGAGAGGCGGTCATGCTTGCAAAGATCCTTCTGTATGACTCTTATGCTGGTGCATCAATTCCATGGTTCCTTCATAAGATCTGGGGTGACTTCTCACCAGATCTTGCACTGGTATTGGCTCATGTTACTTCAAGCCCTTGTTTCCATAGGAAACGTAAGCAATGGCTTGCAGTCAAATCAACCTGTGTAGAGACGTATTAATGGTACTGCATTACCAGGCAAAAGCAGGACATGAATGCATGTCACCACTGTAACATTAGCTTTCCCTTTCACTGATTTTGTTCCTGTATTGATTCTTCCCTTTTTTGTGTATTTTTAAGTATTAAATACATGGCTGTCAAAAAGCACTTACGCAAGTTTCTTTTCCCCATGAGACTCCCATATTTGCTGTAGATTCTATGAAGTGCTTTTTTCTTCCTGATTAACAGGCAAGATTCATGCTTCAGAGAGAGCAAAGACTCAATATTTCCTGTTATTAAACTAGCATGCAAGTTCGCCAAAGCATATACCCCATGGCCAGCAGATTTATTAAACCAGTGTGCAAGCTTCTCGCCAGAGCATACACCCCATTTTCAGCTGACTTTTTGAATCCCTATCTCACCTTCTACTCCCTCTGTTCCATTATCCTGTAGTCAGTGTTCAGCAAGGTTATCCACCCAGGTACTACATTCCCTATTCTGAATGTTCCCTCCACATATTTAAGTTCAACAAGTGTAGGCAAACTCTGAAGCAACAATGATCTCAAATAATGTTTAAGTAATTCTATTAGAGTGAATAAGAGAGCACAACAGAATAGAAAGTAATAGAATTACATCAACATTATTTTATATGATTGCTGTCTTATATGCTGCACTTTGAATACAGGGAATTGAATTAAAAGGCATAAATAGACCAGAAAGAAAACTAGTGTTTAAGATACAAGACAAGTTGAACAGGTCACCCCAAATCAAACCTGTTTAGCACTACCTCAGAGGAGTGCAGCTACTTTCAGTGAATTCAGACACCATTAGAAATCTGTTTAGTGTGACTTCAGTGAAGCTTTTTCTGTATTGATGCTTAACCTTTTACTGTACTAATGGCACTGCTAAAGGTCCTACCGCATACCATATGGCTGCCCCAGCATTTATGGGGCAGTGGCAGGCCTCCTTCCTTGCCCCCCCGAGCCTAGGCTTGTATAATTCAACAGCATGCGTTTCCTATCCCCCTAAATGCCTGATCCACAGAATATGAGAGTCTGTTACCGCTCCCAGCTGGAGAGCCTATTTTTTTAGCTCAAGCTATAGTGACTCATGCTTTCAACTCTAGAGATCCCCAATTCAATCTAATGTTGGCGAAGATATCAGCCACCATATTTCCACACAGGAAATACACATTATGGGACTCTGAGTACCAGAGAGAGGTTGCCAGAGCTTTTGCTGTCAGCAGCAGCACCACCACCACCACTGAAGGGCACGTCTGAATGGTGTCATTAGCATGTCTGTTGCCACGCCCCCAAACTTCACTGTCAA
Source organism: Trachemys scripta elegans (assembly GCF_013100865.1). Taxonomy (NCBI): domain Eukaryota; kingdom Metazoa; phylum Chordata; order Testudines; family Emydidae; genus Trachemys; species Trachemys scripta. The sequence continues at coordinate 86,525,990 of NC_048303.1, forward strand.
GCAAGCATTTGGAGGCAATATATGCTACCCCTTTTCAAAAGGTGAAGGAAGTGCTGGCAATCAGAGCACCTCTGGAGACCTTATGCATGATCCAATCCTACACAGGCACAATGCCTCCCTCCATCACTGCTGAAACAGCGGATGTCCTCTATGCCGGCCCCCAACATGTATGGCTCTGAGCCATAATTAGGTTCTAGACACTGGGGTTTGTGGCTCAGAAGAGTTATAGTTGGCAGGTTTATGTATTAACAGGGTAAGTAATTTTCTGCATTGCATATATTAATTGTTTGACCTGGTTTGCACTGAGTAGCTTTAAGCTTGCCCTGCATCACTGCTCTTCTGATAGGATGCACAGAGAAAAGCTTTCTAGAGCTGCACAAAATGTCCAAACACTCATAAAAGTTTGATGAATATGCACCTGAGGTTTTAGCACAGATGGGGAGCTGGTGAATCTCCTTTCACCCTTCCATCAGCCTATCTATTCTCCCCCTCTTCACACTCCTTGGATCCTGTCTGCTCCAACGACATCTAACATACAGGAAGAAATGGGCTATTCCCAGGATTGTTGAGAAGGCTAGGGTGGGTTGTTTGAGATCAAGAACCCTGGAATACTGTGTGTAATTCTGGTTTCCCATGTTTACGAAAACTGAATTCAAATTGGAACAGGTGCAGAGAAGGGCTACTAGGATGATTCGAGGAATGGAAATCCTACTTTATGAGAGGAGACTCAAGGAGCTTAGCTTGTTTAGCCTAACCAAAAGAAGGCTGAGGAGAGATATGATTGCTCTCTATCAATACATCAGAGGGATAAATACCAGGGATAGGAGGAGTTATTTAAATTAAATACCAATGTGGACACTGTGATGTTGCAGTCTACATAATTTAATAAAAATATGCTAATGAGTGAATATAATGTAACTGGAATATGCTTCATGCAAAAGGTCTCTTGTAAGGTATCATTACAAAGCTTATAATCTACTGAGTGTGATCATCCTTTTTGTATAAATGTATCACTCTTGTATCTGAAACTAGAAATATGAAATATAACTCTGAGAGCCTATTGTAATTATGCAAAGTGTGGGCCATTAATCATGGTTTGGAATCTTGATGACTCCCATTAACCAGGACAATTGTCTGCAGATGGCTCTGTTTTACCTGTAAGTCTTCCAGTATACTTGTGTGCTGGCAAGTGGGCAATGAAGTCTTGCAGTCCCATGTGATCATATCACCTGAACTGGAATCCATCTTTAACCTGGTGTCTTTCCATTGAGAAGGAGGGGATGGGAACCCAGAGAGGGACAAAGGATTCCCGCCTTATGCAAAAGATATATAAAGGGGTGGAACAGAATAAAGGGAGGAGAGGAGCCATCATGAGGAATCCCCTAGCTACCACCTGAGCTGGAACAAGAGCTGTACCAGGGGAAAGAATTGTGCCCTGGAAGGTGTCCAGTCTGAGGAAAAAACTTACTGAAGCATCTCTGAGGGTGAGATTATTTGTATTCAGTTTGATTAGACATAGATTTGCGCATTTTATTTTGCTTGGTGACTTACTTTGTTCTGTGTGTTACTACTTCGTACCACTTAAATCCTACTTTCTGTATTTAATAAAATCACTTTTTACTTATTAATTAACTCAAGAGTATGTATTAATACCTGGGGGAGCAAACAATTGTGCATATCTCTCTATCAGTGTTATAGAGGGCGAACAATTTATGAGTTAAAACGGATTTATTTGGGTTTAGACTCCATTTGGAGTTGGGCATCTGAGTGTTAAAGACAGGAACACTTCCGTTAGCTGCTTTCAGGTAAACCTGCAGCTTTGGGGCAAGTAATTCAGATCCCGGGTCTTTGATGGAGCAGACGGGAGTGTCTGGCTCAGCAGGACAGGGTACTGGGGCCCCAAGCTGGCAGGGAAGGCAGGGGTAGAAGTAGTCTTGGTACATCAGGTGGCAGCTCCTAGGAGGTTTCTGTGATCCAACCCGTCACAGACACAAGAACAAATAGATCTAAACTGGCTATCAACAAGTTTAGGCTCAAAATTAGATGAAATTTTCTAATCATCAGAGGAGAGAAGTTCTGGAACAGCCTTCCAAGGGGAGCCATGGGGGCAAAAACCTAACCAGCTTCAAGACTGAGCTTGATAAGTTTATGGAGGGGATGGTATGATAAGACTGCCTATAATGTCACGTAACGATCTGCAACTGCTAGCAGCAAAAATGCCCAATGGACGGAGATGTGACACTAGATGGGGAGGGCTCTGAGTAACTACAGAAAATTCTTTCCCAGGTGTCTGGCTGCTGAGTCTTGCTCACATGCTCATGGTCTAACTGATCACCATATTTAGGGTCAGGAATGAATTTTCCCCTAGGTCAGATTGGCAGAGACCCTGGGGGGTTTTCTCCTTCCTCTGCAGCATGGGGCACAGGTCACTTGCAGGTTTAAACTAGTGTAACTGGTGGATTCTCTGTAACTTAAAGTCTTTAAACCATCATTTGAGGACTTCAGTAACTCAGCCAGAGGTTAGGGGTCAATTTCAGGAGTGGGTAGGTGAGGTTCTGTGGCCTGCAATGTGAAGGAGGTCAGACTAGATGATCACAATGGTCCCTTCTAACCTTAAAATCGATGAGTCTATGAACCAACTTGCAGGACTCAGTTCATGAACCCTGCCAGAATCACACAACTCTATTTTCATCTTTCATTTAGCTGATCAAGTTCTCATTTCATTTTACCTTTCGGCTCAGATAAGAATCAATGTATTTATTACAGTGACATAAGAGGACTAAATTATGTTTCTCTGTTTTGCTTTGATGCAGAGAAAATGCATTACAGTGACAAATTTTAATCTCTCTCATATATAATAATTTAAGGAACAGGTACTATTGAGGGTAATTAAATAATAGCTATGTTAGTCAGCTTCACAGTACTCAATTTTCAACATTGTTAAGTATCAAAAGTTCACTCATGCTGATTTCAATGCAATTTCTCTAAAACACACATTCTTCATGTCACAAGTCTTTTTTGTTTCAAATGCTTTGACTCCTCTAGAGAATGAGGAACAAGCAATTTTAGCCATTTCCATTGAAATTGACATACACAGACTGTAGCTATTCAAATCTTTTACCAGCTCTTTGTTTTTGCTCTGAATCCAAAAGAGTCACAGCTGCATATTTGTGTTTCAGTTTTATTCCCATGTGCTGATGACAAAGGATCCCAGTTCATTCTCACACACACAAAGCTCGAGCATCCCTGAAGTGGAAATACCTGCACACAGTGGAGGTGATTAGAATTGGGGCAAACTCTGCCAGGATCTGCACACAGAGTTCACCCCAAATCATTCTAAAAGGCAAGGGCCACTTTGTCCCCTCTCCCAGGCTGAATAAATTGGGTTCTGCCTCTAGAACCCAGTGAATCACCTGGGTCCTACCATCCACATATATGCCCTGTGTCTCTGCACTGGGTCCGGGGCATGCTGGCTAACAAGCAGCATGGCTAGCCCTGGTATCCTACTTGAAGGGAGGTTTTCCCTGGTGCAGAAGCACGGCGGGAAAGGTTATAACGCCAGGATCTATATTACCTTTTTCTTGTAATTTGTACAAGTCTGATGGAAAAACCCTCCCTGCAGCCTGCCCTCATCCACTGAGACTCCCCACACAGAGGAGAATCTCTGCAGGGTCCCAGGAAGAGAGGGACTGGAGTAAAGAGATTGTTGATCTCCCTTTCTTTCCAAAGCAGGAAATATTTGCATACCAATCTCAGGGGCACAATCTGGCCCACAAGACTTTGCAAATCTATTCAATATCATGCTTTATATGTAATTGTTGTTATTCCCATTTTCGAGATGGGGTAGCAGACACAAAAGGATTAAGTAACTTGCTGGAAGATACAGAGGGAATCTTTGTTAAAGACATTGCTAGAACTTTGGAGGAACTCTCACCTCTACACCACAGAGCCTCTCAAGAATTATAACATTATTTCAAGTGCAGGTTAAATGGTAGCTGTAAAGCTGCCTACTGGTTTGTGGCTAGTGGATCACATTTATACTAGCAGCAGTTCAGATGGTGTGACCTATACTGCAATATGATGAATTTGTGGCTCGTCATTATTGGCAGTCAAATGAAACACAGATCTGATGCTAAAGTGTAATAGGGAGATGGTGTAATAATCAATACAGATACATGAGTCAGAAAGATGTAAGTATCTCGGGGAGCAGACAATGCTAAAGAAAGAAAGAAAATGATTTATCATTTTTAATATAGATCATCCAGACCATTTCTTATAGCCACCTGCAGGTTTCAGTACCAGGGAACTTGGGTAATATAACGATCATTTTAAAATACTACACTGCAAAAATATCTGCTATGAGAATAAAAGATCAGATGAAATGTGCTTACTGGAGTCAAACAAAAAGTAATTATTCAGCTAAAATCAAATGCTTATTATTTTTCATTTCATTTTAGTAATATTAATGCAATGATTTCTTACCAATGCACTCTTCCCAACTAATTTGAATGTGAACCTTCCCTTTTCCACTTATGCAAGTGTGTGTGAAAGAGAGAATTTAGTGCTGTGTGGTGAATGAACTCCTCTATAGCCACATGGCAGATACAACACAGAGAGCAGCAGCACAATTTTTCTCAAATTGCCTTGTCACCATGTCGTAATAGTCATCTGATAGAACTGCAACATTATTTGAAGTTATTAGCTGGCATTATCACAGATCATCTTCCAAATTCTGTTTAACAAACTATAGGTAGCTAAATTTTGAAGAAATGCTTATTGTTAGTTGTTTTTATAAATTTATTATCACTAATAAAGTTATTTCTTTCTGCCTCAATCTGTGCTTGCTGAATCATTTCTTAGATTCAGATTTACCATCCACAGGGCATTCCCACATAAGCAAAATGACCCCAAACGTTATTTCATGCCAAAAGATAAAAGAAGCCAGTGGCGAACAAATGTCCCAACCATGGTGGTCCCTAAATGGATGAGGACATTTGTCCAATGGGATTTGAATTAGGCCTGCAATTGAGCATATATAGCAATAAGACATGACTGGGAGTGCACTGTAGGATATTTGTGCATTCCTCATAGGCACTATAGGTTTAACTACCTGAGAAGTGCCCGAGTAGTCTATTAATGCTCTGCTTATAATGGATTATTGCTAGTAGAGTACACCTCATTCATTTTACAATACTTTATTTTAAAAACAGCTCTGAGAAGGGATGTGCAACATATTTATTATAACATCCTTCCACTATGAAAACCAGTTCCTAGTTAAGTATAAGAAAAATTAGTAGGAAAACATTATAAATGTCTTTTATTTAGTCTTTTGACTACATTTATTGTAACTTTTTTCTACCTTTGCTCTCTTTATCTAGGTTTACTAGACTATTTGCATCCTTCCCCTCTACTCCCCTCTCCCAGAAGCCTCGCTGCCTTTTCACCGTAGTTTGTCAGTCAACAGCGAACTTCAGTTCCATTTGTCTGATAACATATAAATCTGAAAGCTCCCAATTTAGGTTTTATAATAGAAAGGGACTAGAAGCACCACAAACTGCTGTCTGGTACTTTGTGATGTGCAGGCAATTAAAAACTGTCATTTTTTTCTCCTGCCTTTCACTTTCCCTCTCCCCGCCACACGGTGTCTAGCTCAGTATTCTTCAAATTGATGTGTCCCTCTCTCTGTTCCTCATTTAAAAAAATGGATGTAGGGATTTTTTTTTTCTCCGTGTGTACATGAGCACCACTGGGATTTGGTGCACAGTTGTGACAACATGAAAAAGATTCACTCAGTTACTCAGAATGTAGCTTTGTAGCTCAGTGTCCCAGCCACAGTCTAATTATTCATAATGCACCATTTCTTAATCAAATGTTGTCTCTTTTCCTGCTTGTGAAATATTTGCAACAAGACTGGCTTTTTCAAATATAGTCTTTATAGAAAATTATTCCCAACCCTCCCTCCCCACCTTATATTGATAGCTTCTGAACAGTTCGTTTTAGTGGAAATTTGTTAGTTACATAAGCCACATGTCATTTTTTCCTATTTTGTGACACTCAACATTTGCTTTCAGCAAACATTCAAGAGTGGGAGCTTCAAATTAATTTTTCTATAAGTATTCACACTAACGAAGCTCAGCTATTCAAATGCTCACAGAAAGCAAAAAGGAAATGGCTCCAAACCACAGTCAAATGAAATATTTTCAAATTCAAACTAATATTTGCAAAAATATATTACTACTATTTATTCAGCTCTGAAACCATCAACTTATTTTGCACAGGTGAGCTAAACAATTAGTTACCAGAGCTAGAATGACTTCTAGCTAGAAGGAATATGGACTGAATTCCAACCAGAAGCCTCTAAGTGAAAAAATCCTCTATCTCCTGAGCCAACCAGTCCCCTGAGCATTCTCTGCTCTTGAAACTGGCTTGTGAAAACAGATCTAACTCTTACACTTGCGGGCACTGAAATAGCTAATTATTAGCCAAATCAATAGTGATAGACAAATCTAAAAATGTTCAAAGGTTCAGTTTATTGAAACCAGCCTGAATTTTGAAGACTTTTCCAAAGCCTATCAGAATCTCTTTGGTTTGGAAATCTCACAAGACCAGGATTTCTTGTGACAGTTTAAATAATTGCTGGCTTCAGCTCACGTTGAAATGCTGCAGCATCAGTCTTCAGAGTACTGCATGGGAACAAGTAGAGCAGAGTTTGGCTAAGTAGGTGCAAATAATCCTGTACAATATTTTATGTTTGAACTGTCTAACTGCAAATATCACAGAGTTTCCTTGGATATGAAAACCACAGAAAAAAGACTTCCTGGTGCTCCTTATATCAACTATATATTAATGGACTCAAAGCCAGCTCATTCAGGATAATAAGCAGAGCTGAGCAAGCAATTTATTCAATGCATTTCACTTCTTTTCCTACCTGTGAATTTTCTGTGATTCTCTCAGAATTATTCTTTATTTGAAATTAGCCAATGAATAAACGTTGGCAAATAATTTTTGGTCTTCTGGATGGTACATGAGATGAAAGCTGCTGGGTGATCAGCACATTTGAAAATCAGGCCACTTATTTATGTGCCTAAATATGGGTTTAAGATCCTAACGTTAGGCACCCAATTTTGAGAGTCCCAGACTAAATCTTTAAGGCCCTAATCAGGAAATCATGTAAGCACGTGCTTGATTTTAAGCATGTAGGTCAGTGCCCTTTCTGAAAAGGGATAAGAACATAAGAATGGCCATACTGGGTAAGACCAGTGGTCTTCCAACAGTGGCTGGTGTCAGATGCTTCAGAAGGAGTGAATAAAACAGGGCAATTTATCAAGGGATCCATCCCCTGTTGTCCAGTCCCAGATGCTGACAGTCAGATATTTATGGACACCCAGAGCATGGCGCTGTATCTCTGACCATTTTAGCTAATAGCCATGAACTTACCTGATTCTTTTTTTAATTTAATTCTATTTTTGGCCTTCACAACATCCTCTGGCAATAAGTTCCACAGGTAGACTGTGCATTGTGTGAAGAAGTGCTTCCTTATGTTTGTTTTAAACCCACTGCCTATTAATTTCACTGTGTGAGCCTTGATTTGTGTTATGTGAAGAGATAAATAACACTTCCTTATTCATTTTCTCCACATTCTTCCCCAACATATTGTGATCATCTATGTGTCTGATAATTCTGTTCTTTAGTATAGTCTCAATCAGTTAGCCTGGTACTGAAGTTAGGCTTGCCAGCCTATAACTGCCAGGTTTGCCTCTTGAGCCTTTTAAAAAATCAGTGTTACATTAGATATCCTCCAGTCACCTGTTGCAGAGGCTTATTTAAGTGATAGGTTACATACCACTGTTAGTAGTTCTGCAATTTCATATTTGAGTTCCTTCAGCGCTCTTGGGTTAATACAGTCTGTTCCTGGTGACTTATTACTGTTTAATTTATCAATTTGTTCCAAAATCTTCTATACTGACACCTCAATTTAGGACAGTTCCTCAAATTTGTCATCCGAGAAGAATGGGTCAGCTGTGGGAATCTCCCTCACGTCCTCTGCAGTGAAATCCTATGCAAATAATTCATTTAGCTTCTCCTCAATGACCTTGTCTTCCTTGAGCGTTCCTTTAGCATCTTGATCGTCCAGTGGCCCCACTGATTGTTTGGCAGTCTTCCTGCTTCCACTGTTTGCTGTTCGTTTTTGTGTCATTTGCTAGTTGCTCTTCAAATTCTTTTTTGGCCTGTCTAATTATACTTTTACACTTGACTTGCCAGAATTTATGCTTCTTCCTATTTTCCTCACTAGGATTTGATTTCCAACTTTTAAAGGATGTATTTTGTCTCTAACGGCCTCTTTTAGGCTGTTGTTTAGCCATGGTGGCATTTTTTTGGTCCTCTTTCTGGTTTTTTGTTTATGCTTAGGGTATACATATAGTTTGATCCTCAATTATGGTGTTTTTTCAACATTTCTATGCAGCTTGCAAGCATTGCACTCTTGTGGCTGTTCGTTTTAATTTCTGTTTAATTAGCCTCCTCATTTTTGTGTAGTTCCCCTTTTTGAATTTATATGCTACTGAGGTGGGTTTCTTTGGTATTTTCTCCCCTACAGGGAGACCACTATTATCGAGTGATTATAATAATAATAATCTATATAATAATACAATAATAATAATCACTATTATCAAGTGATTTAGCTTTTTTCACCTCTTGGACCAGATCTTGGGTGCCACTTCGGACTAACTCAAGAAGTGCCTCTCCCCTTATGGGTTCCAGGACTAGCTGCTCCAAGAAACGTTAATGGTGTCTAGAAATCATAGAATCATAGAACTGGAAGGGACCTTGAGAGGTCATCTATGTCAGTCCCCTGTACTCTAGGCAGGGGTAAGTATTATCTAGACCATCCCTGACAGGCGTTTGTCCAACCTGCTCTTACGTTATCTCTGCATCTCGTCCTGAGGTGACACATTACCAATCAATAAGTAGATAGTTGAAATCCCCCATTAATACTACATTTCTGTTTTTGTAGCCTTTCTAATCTCTCTGAGCATTTTACAATCCTGATCAGATGGTTAGTAGTATATTCCTACTGCTATACTCTTAGCTCTGGTCTACACTACAGAGTTACGTTGATGTAAAGCAGCTTACGTTGACCTAACTCTGTAACCATCTACACTAATATGTAGCTCCCACCCATGTAAGTTGTCCACTACATCGACTTAACTCCACCTCTGCGAGAGGTGTAGCACTTAAGTCGATGTAGTTAGGTCAACGCAGTGTCAGTGTAGACCCTGTGTTGCTTACATCTACTGTTTCTGCCTTTTAGAAGCCATCCCACAATGCCCCGTACTGACAGTTAAATCGGTGCAAGTCACCTGGTGAGGACGCGCACCACCAACACAAGGAGCATAGTGTGGATATGCAGAGGCGATTTAATTCTTGCGGTGTCTGTACATCAATGTAACTTAGGTCAACTTAATTTTGTAGTGTAGACTTGCCTTATTATTCTAGCATGGAATTTCTATCAATGGAGATTCTATGGTATTGTTTGATTCATTTAAAATCTTCACAACATTTGACACTATGCTTCTTTCACATGTATTGCCACTCCCTCAACAGTGCAACCTACTCTGTTATTCCTATATATTTTGTACTCTTATATTACGGTGTCCCATTATTTATCATTGTTTCATTAAGTTTGTGATGCCTATTTTATCAATAATCTTATTTAATACCAGTTCACTCAAGTTCACATATCTTAGTACTTAAACTTCTTGCATTTGTATACAAGCACTTATAAAAGTTCTTAATATTTAGTTGTCTGCCTTCATGTAACGTAATTGAATTGGACTATTTTTTTCTTAGACTTTGTCTCTTCAGTTCCTACCTATGCTCTATCAACTTCTATTCTCTCCTCTTTACTAAGATATAGAGTATCCTCTTTAATAAATTCTCCCCTAAGGGATGTGTCTGTCTGAACCATGTGCTCCTCCACACCTGTTCCCCCGCCTTTAGTCTAAAAACCCCTCTACAACCTTTTAAATTTTATATGCCAGAAATCTGGTTCTATTTTGGTTTAGGTGGAGCTCATCGTTCCTGAACAGGCTCCTCCTTTCCCAAAAGGTTCCCTAGTTCCTAATAAACCTAAATCCCTCCTTTTTACACCATCATCTCATCCATGCATTGAGACCCTGCATTTCTGCCTACTAACTGGTCCTGTGCATGGAACTGGAAGCATTTCAGAGAATTCTGGACTTTAATCTCTGTCCTAGCATCCTAAATTTAGCCTCCAGACACCTCTCCTACCTTTCCTTATGTCACTGGTACCTACATGTACGATGACTTGAGAGGTCCACAACCTTCGCACCCAACAGAAGATTCACCATGCGGTTCACCCAGTCATCACAAACCCAACTTCCTATATTTTAATAATCAAATCCCCTATTACTATTACCTGTCTCTTCCCAGTAATTGGTGTTCCCTCCCCCACAGGGGTATCCTCAGTGTGACAGGGTGAGACTGTGACATAACCTAGGAAGGAGGGTCCCAACTATGGGTCCCTCAGCTCCAGCTTGATGTTCTCCTTCTTGAGACTTTCATCCTCCTCAACAGCACAGAGGCTGTCATTCTGGGGTTGGGATTGCTCTACTGTGTTCCAGAAAGTCTTGTCTATGTACCTCTCTGTCTCCTTTAGCTCCTCCAGTTCAGCCACCCTGGTCTCAAGAGCCCATACTCAGTTTTTGAGGGCCATGAGTTGCTTGCATTGAACACACACTTATGCCACCTGACCACAAGGCAGATAATCACCCATGCTGCACTCAATGCAATAAACTGGAAAGATCCACTCAGCTGCTGGAATTCTGCCACCAATATTTTTACTCTTGCAAAGTTTTTTGTTTGTTTGTTCTTTATGTGTGGTTTGTTTGTTTTTTTCTTTGGGGGGGATAGGGAGTTTTGGCCTAAGTTTAGATAATGTTTATTAGATGTATCTGGCTCTCACGCTCCGTCTCTAAACTCCCTTGCAAAACTCCCATTAGCTGCTCCTGTGTGCTAGCTCCCCAGCCACTTACAAGCTGGCTTTCTAAACCGTTCTCTGAAATCAGCAACTAAAATAATAAGTGTCAGATTTACCCTCAGATTTTTCTTTAAAAGACCTAACAAACGGTAGCTATCTTTAGTTATTTTATATTTTATATTGAGACAGAGACCACTGGACTGCGGTCATGTTAGCATACTCAAATCTGATTTTCCTATCACTTCCACTAGTTATTCACAGATGTCGTTCCACTAAGTCCAACAGAGCCACTACTGGTATGCTCTGATGAAGAGAGAGGAGAATCAGGACCTCTGTTTCTGGAGGCTAGGAAGGCCAACATAAGCAAAGTCACAAATGACTGGAGCCTGATCCTTCTAATGTAAATAAAAGGTATTACACAGCACTGGAGACCTCATTAGTTCATAGTTGTTTGTGTTTATTTTATTTAAGATTTCTGATGAAATCTGACTGTGCTGGAGGTCTCATATCAAATGTCACAAAGTAACCATACTAATAAACCAGTTCATATTAGCATTATTCACAATGAGCACATGATTTATTAAATACCTCCCCACTAAAAGAGATAAAGCAGCAATAAAGATAGTATTTTGTCCTAGTTTATGTTAAATTACTTAGCAGTAGTGAAACTGGTTCCTGTCTCTGTTGCAGTAGCCATTTCAGTGGCTTCCTATACAAGTGTTCTCCCTAGAATACTCAGAAGCTATAGATTTCTTTTCTATACCAGTGATGAGTTCCCTGCATAGAAATTTCTGTCAGCCTGCAACAACCTCAATTCTGAAAACATTTTCTTGTGTACAGCAATCCTGAATGGCTACAGAGAGCCACAAGATAGCCATGGGAATCACTTCTCCATCGTCCTGCGGGTAACTTGTATCATCATTACCCTCCAATACTCAAAACTCACACCAGCGGCTGGTGCTGCTGTGGTTTTGCAAGAAACTGAACAAATAAATAACACTTGCTTCAGTATGGCATTTAGATCATGCCCCCGTAGATATTTTTGGTCTCTGTTTAAAAAAAGAATTGTAATGCTTTTTTTGTCTGCAATGTTTGGACAAGTATTCCACCCTATATGCCCCAGGATAAAACAATGGGATTGGCTCAAAGAGTCATATTTCTTGTTTCCACAAGCACAGTGCTCATTTACAATGGAGTCATCACACCCTGAAAATGCTCTGCAAATGCAGATCTGAAAATTATTCCAGCTGATTTGAGAGCATAAGTAGTATTTGTTTTGTCCCTTCATTTTCACTTAACTTCAGCCTATTTCCATGGGCTGGCCCAGTTCTGTGAGCCAAAACACTGCATGATAAGTTCAAAGAGTCAAGCCATAATGGTGATCCACTTCACCCTCGCTGTTACTGTTTGGAGCCAACAGCTCCCCAACCACACCATTTTTCAGCTCCTCTGAGACCCACATCTCTCCTCACTTCCAAAAAATCTCACTAGTGCTACAGCCAGCTGCCCCAGATGTACCGGTATGACGGCAGCCGTACCATAGTCAAGATTCCAATGGCTTCTGATTTTTAACTAGATCTGATCAGAAAACAGAAAGAATTTCCTGAAACATTTTGGAATGTCATTGTTTCCATTTTGCAGGGCTCAAAATGGAACAATTTTTCGTTTCTCAAAATGTTTTGTGAAATACTTTTACAATTACTCCCATGCTGCTCAATGTCTTTGGCAAGAGTCCCATGGCTATGCCAACTTCTCCCACTTGATTCTCTCTGCTCTGAAAATGTCCTCTTTCTTTCTAAACAGCTGTACAGCTCCCTCCCTGATCAACTGCCAATATCAACTTCTCTCCAACTTCATCCAGCATCCTTCCTCTTCTCTGTCTCTCTCAAATTGCTTCTTAGATTATAAGCTCTTTGGGGAAGGACCATCTCTTCCTGTCATCTTGCACAGCACCTAGCACAATAGGTGATGATCCTGAGTGAGGCCTCTTGTGCTGATGCAATACAAACATAAAATTCCATTAATGGATATTGCAATTATTTAATCTATTAAAGTATTCCATCACTGCCTCTTCTACCAAAGGTCTGATCATTGCTGTTTCTTAGAAACAGATTCAGCAAATAGACCAAATTCACATGGAAATGCAAATACTGTGTATGTGTACGATTGGATCTGTGGGGGTGATTCCCAGCTTGAGAAGACATACTCCTACTAGCTGTCAGCGAGCTAGAGCACTAACAACAGTAGCATGGCAGTGGCAGGACAGACTAGCAACCCCAAGTACAAACCCTCCTGGACCCTGTGGGTACATACTTGGGTGGCTAGCCTGAGCTGCTGCCCACGCTACCACAGCTACACTACTGTTTCTGCATGGTAGCTTGATGAGAGCTAGTGCAACTGTGTCTCCTCCAGCCGGCAATCACATCCCCACCTCCATGTGTAGACATACGCACTAACAAGCAGGAACTGGGGAAGAAGATGCTAACATGATCTTACTCTCAGCCCTTAAAGGTTGGTAATCTAATACAGCAACACACAATATTTTTGTAATGGTATGTGAATTTGATTATCATGAGAGCATTAGCACTGACAGAAGCAAAAGCACAGTGCAAACTTCTCCAACCAGTGCATCTCTGTACTGATCTGCAATAACAAGCTGCAGAGACTGACAATCATACCAAACTGTACAAGATCACAAACCTTCTTTTCACTTGCCTCAGTTCAAGATTTGAAACTGTAACAGCTACCTACAAACTCCCTGAGTCTCAGAGGGCTAGATTTCAGATGTGCCCATGTATTTCCACAGAAACTAGGCACGCAGTTCTGTGAGTATGTACACAAATACCATACTTCCACATGCCCACCACATTTTAGTGCATGGACATGGCCAGGTAGGCACACACCAGTGACAGAGGTCAATGAACGTATAATGAATTTAAAAAAAAGAAAAAAAATCAAAATTCTAGGTTTTTCATTGTTTGATACAATATTGGAAAAGGACCAATTTTCACAGATGATTTTACAATGGTGTATGAATTTTCTGAGCCTTTTTATAGCCAAGTTATCCTTTACCCCAAATATTTACATATATGCCGTTTTTCATTCAAAAACAGCTTATTAATTCAAATTGCAAATAAAATAGAATTAGGAGAGGGGAAGAAAAGAAAAATGAAACAAAAAATTGAGTTTGAAGCTGCATGAAAGAAAACAGTGACATGGAAAAAATGTATGTGAAGTGCCCGATTCGCCTAACACTAACGCAAATCAAGAATCACAAAGGTCTAAATCAGCATAAATGATAGCAGAATCAGACCCACTCTCTTTTTATTAAGCACAATTACATACTTTTGATAAATGAAGTTTTATGTTGCTGTGCCAGTCAGTTCTGCCATGGAAAGGGAACATCTCAAATATATGATTGTACATGAATTACATTAGAAATGGGTTAAAATAATGGATCTATATTATTCCCAAGATACAGTGCCAAAAAGGTAATTACAGATATTTGTATCACAGTTATAAAGAGTGTCAGTTTCATGTCTACATAACGTTTAACTGAAAATCTATAAAATCCATCCTTCTTTCCTGCTGAGAAATTAATATAGGATTAAACCCTGAAATTCCTACTTTCTTCATGCCCAGGCAACACTTCCATCCACTTCATTGGGAGTTTTGCCAGAGTGGGGATTAAAGACTAGATGACTTGGCGCATAGCACCAGTGATGTATAATCTGTGTCATCTATCCTTCACTGCTCTTTCATTCACACAATTGCCATGGGCTCCAGTGGGAGTTACGCATATGCGGAGCTGTAGAACAGGCCTTTACTAGGGTGTATGTTTTTCACTTGTCTGTGAATTTGCAGGCAAGTTGTGCCCTCAGGTCAATTAGGTTCTCCTCACCTCTCCACTCTAAGGCACACGGGAACAGAATGTGTGAAGAGGGGTGAAAAAGAAATCCATGACACCAGAAGGATGGGGGTTAAATAGAGACAATGCAACATGCTGCACCCTCTCTGAAACCTATGCCTCTGCAGTGCTGGGAGCATGCCTGGGCATGCGCTCCTTAGGGAAGTTTTAAATAAGGCTCTGAGCCAGTAGCGTAGCTAGGGGGCGTGCAGGGGAAGCAGCCGCTTCCCCTCAGCACATTTTCCAAAAGCCGCACCTTAGTTAGGGGTTACCATGGCGCCAGCGGGCGGGGCCCACGCTCCGCTCTGAAGATTGGCCTGCAGGGCCGGCGCTGGGCTCCTGCAGGCAAGGGGGGAGCGGCACGGCTGAAGGAGCCTGGGGAGGGGCGCCACGGCCGGAGGAGCAAGGGGGTGCGCAGCATGGCAGCCCGCAGCACGGCCGGAGGAGCCATGGGGGGGGCGGGGCAGCGCAGCCGGAGGAGCAAGGGGGGGCGCCTTTTTAATGTTTGCTCCCCCTGCTCTTAGAACCTGGCTACGCCACTGCTCTGAGCCTTAAGAGGTGGTGGTGGTGGTGGTGGTCTAGCAGGAAATAGCATCCAGGCTTCTTTAGGCTCCTTCCTGAGGGAATGGAATCCAGCAACTAACACAGAGGAGCCAATTATCCCTGGGGATGTGCCAGGTTCTAAAGGGTGGTACATTGCATTCTCCAGGACTCCTCACGTACTCTAGGTTTTGCAGGTTACTCCCACTGCTCCTTTCCATGCTGTCACTAATCCTGCATTGTTTACAAGAATGCATCAAGAACTCCACAAGTGCTAATTCATGGATGGTTTTCCCTTCCCATAAGTTTTCTACGGGAAGCAGGGGTCACATTTAGACCACGGGAGCCCTGTCCACAAAACTGTATCAACTCTTCACATACCAGGGGCCATATTCTCAACTTCTGTATATTGTTGCAACCCAATTAAAGTCAATAGAGCTATGTCAGTTTACACCAGCTGAGGATCTGGCCCAAAGAATTTTTCCAGAAGTTCGCAAATTGGTTGCAAAAATTCACTCCTGGGCTGAAAATTGTCATAAAAGGAAAATGAAGATAGAGAGGTTAACAGATCTAACGACATTTTTAAGAGGATAACAAACAGAACCCATTTCAGACGCTACTTTATGTTTCTATAAATAAAGCAAAACTTCATTTCAAGAATGGGATTGAAGCAATTTTTTGATATTTTATGTCGCAAGTTATAGATTCATAGATTCATAGATTCTAGGACTGGAAGGGACCTCGAGAGGTCATCGAGTCCAGTCCCCTGCCCGCATGGCAGGACCAAATACTGTCTAGACCATCCCTGATAGACATTTATGCCATTTTGGTTTTTATTGAAACAGCAATTATTGTTAGAAAATCAATTACTGTTCATATCCAGTAACAGTGTTTCATAATATGTTTAAAAAACATATTTGTGTTAACCACATTAACTTGCATAGCAATAATCAATATAATAATAAACACAGATTTACAAATCAGACCAAAGTAGTTATGGTCTTTGAGTTCAATAGTGTCATCCAAACAGATATATACACTATAGTGTATACCCTATAAACTCATCACCTAACAGCCCAGAATGGAACTGGTTTACTATGTCCTTTAATTTAATAAACACATTTTAAAATGTGCATAAATCACTATTTTACAAATGAACTGGAAAAATTCTCTACATGATTTTTTACACAGCAAAAAAATCAAACTAAAATTAAATTAAAATTCTTTTATAACGTTGTAAAGGTTTTGATTAGTATTGAGTGAACACCGCAAAAAGAGATTAACAGATTCTAAGGCCAGAAAGTACCCTTGTGATCATTTTGTCTGATCTCGTGCATAACACAGGCTACAGAACATCCCCAAAATAATTCCTGGAGCAGATCTTTTAGAAAAATATCCAATCTTGACTTTAAAATGGTCAGTAACGGCAAATCCACCACGTATCTTGATAAATTGTTCCAGAGGCTAATTACTCTCAGCATTTACACTTTATTTCCAGTCTGAATGAAACACAAGCTTCAATTTAAAATTAATTTGCTTAATTTTTGTTAGCATCCCCTTTGTGTTCAATTTTACAGCCACTTAGCACAGGTGTAAATGATGACAAAGTGCAAGGAAGTGGAGACTCGGGCTGTGCGGCTGCACGTACAACTGCTCTGTGTCAAAGGTGATGTGACAAAACTTCAGATCAGTAAGTGAAAGTGGATATATTTTATTCAGGAGGGGACACTCGCTGATACTGCACAGAGACATCCCTAACCAGAGCCCAGAGGCAGAGGAAATTAAGGGTACATCTACACTGCAACAGAACATCCACAGCAGGCCCACATCAGCTGATTCAGGCTAGCGTGGCTTGGGTGATGGGGCTATAAAATTGCAGCATAGACGTTTAGGCTTGGGGTGGCGCCTGGGCTCTGGGATCCTCTCCCATAACGGGGTCTCCAGGCTCTAGCCCAAGCCCAGATGTCTATACTGCAATTTTATAGCCCCACAGCCCAAGCCCGCAAACCCAAGTCAGCTGATGCACGCCAGCCATGGGTGTTTCACTGCAGCACAGGCATGCTCTTAGTGAGCCAGACAAGGATCAGACTGCAGTCAGGACCACACAGGCAGACACAATCCTTTTGTGTCAATAACTCTGATGACAAAATCATAGACCAATAAATTCCGTTGGTTTATTTTATGAAATGTTGCTTGACACAGCCAGGAGACTGAGCCATGGCACTGAGGTCACTAAATAAGCCAGACCGGGATCGGACCAGACTCTGCAAAAGGGCCTGCAACATGCATAGGGACAGGGTGTTCCTTACTGTAGATATCAGGGGGCAAAATTATATTTAAAACCTCCATTGAGCAAATATGCCTTACAGAAGCCTAATTTTTCTTGAAATCACATCTCAGACAAGACCCGTGTGTCCCAGAAAGGAAAAGTTTTAACAAGTTTTTCTGAGCTTCTCTTATACAGCCTAGCTTGCCACAGTACCTCTCCCTGAGGCATTCAAACCATTAGTAGTTAGAGAGATGACAGGATAATTCAGTCTCCATGTTTATACAATCCCTGACCTCTCTGGCCAGACTCCCAATGAGATGCCCTTTTCTGGCATGAGCAACTGTCCACCTGAGATCATTGATGACCCAAACAATATCATACGGGCTAGCAAAGAGCCATTAGATAACTAGGAGTTTCAGTCACTTCCATCCTGGGTGGAATTCAGACCAGTAAGCCAGAGGTGAAAAGTTATAGATCCCTAAACCACACATCACCCAAAATCACTATATTTGGAAATGGGGTCTCCTGAGACAGCTGATTTCAACACCTTCAAGTTAAAAGGATACATAGTCCTGATATAAAGCAACAATTCAGCCACGATTTCAAAGCATTACATTTTTATGGCAAGAGTACAGGTTTATTCATACCAACATGTGAAGATAAGGGATGGAAAGCTGGGATCCTCTTCAAAGGGAAAAAATACAATTACACATGAACATTTCTCTCCAGAGAAAGAAACATTTGATTTTTATGCAATCCTAATAAAATGATTGAGAACTCTTTGCCTGCAAAGAGGCTATGGGAACTTTCAAAGGGGAACCCATGCTGATATATGAGAAGCAATGACTGCATTAGTACAAAAGAAGAAGACTGGCCTGAGAATATTCCATTTCAAGAAATATATATTAAATGACTGCCAAGTTATTCTATGCAGGAAATGATCTAGGAACTTACTGCAGAGCTATGTGAACTTACCTGATTTTGATTAGTATTCTTTTACACAAAAGGACCTTGAATCAGTGATGTCTGCATTTCTTGGTGGGTTCCTTCACTTTTCTTATGACCGACATATTAAAAATTAGAGAAGAAAAAATGAAGAAAATCCTCCTCTACCTCCCTCCAAAACAAAAGGTAGAGATCACTGATCATCCATTCAAATTTTTTTCAGGTTTAGGGCTGGCTGTTAGAAAAAGAGTGAGGACTGACAAATTTACTAATTTAGTCAACACAGGTCTGATTGTCCTGTTGGTTGCACTGATGTATTATTAATTATTTGTATGGCACTAGCGTGGGGACCCTCAGTCACAGACCAGGATCTCATTGTGTTAGGCCCTGTAAAAAACACAGAGCAAAAAGATTGTCCCTGCCCCGAAGGAGTGCATAATCCAAGTACTGTACCTCTAAATTATATCACAGATGTAACACCATAGATTACAGTGAAGTTACTTCTGGTTTAACAAAAGATATAACCGAGAGAGGAATTAGACCCATAGAACTGGATCTCTCTTCATATATAGTGCACCTGACTGGAAAACCATTCAGTACATTGAGCAATCATGTCCAACAGCCCACAGCAGTCAATCTTCCACTGATTTCACTGGGGACTGGTCCTCAATTGATATACCCAGTTACAAGCCAATATGTGCAGACCATCAGAGAACAGAATTAAGAGTTTTCCCTTCATGTTTCTATTTTATCGCTCGTATTTCAGGCAACATGAACTGGTTTGAAGTTCAGAACCATTAATTCAATCTAATTTACATTTTGTGTTTATAAAAATATATAGGTGTGAATAGAACATAGTATGTATGTGTATGTGTCTCCATGGAATTTTCTCAGCAGTTGCTAGGTGTTTAGCATAAGAGAACCTGAGTGAATCTCCCTCTCATTCCGCTGCATATTGGCGAGGCATAATCCTATAGGAAAGTGCAGACATGGCTCACCCTGTTAGCTACTGAAGAAGGGCAGGAAGGGTTGAAGTAAGCAAGGGGTTCTGATCTCCTCTCGGAAATGGATGAAGTCGCCATGCTGATTCATACAGATCTGTCATTGGCCTCAGTGCTCTGGAGAATGAGGCGGTGTTAATAAATCTGCTAACCTTTGCAGGGGTATATGGAGCTCCTCTTGAACGGAATTATACTCCTTACTTTCTTGAGTCATTCAAGACTATTTCTGAGAAATAGCTCATCTGTCCCCAAGGAGTTTCACAGGTTTCTATTCTTTCACCCTTTATATTTAATATGGGCTATTAGGAGAGTCAGTGAGAAAATATGGCCTGAGGTGTGGATCATGATACTCATCTCTACATCTCCATTTCATCAGAACAAATGCTGGAAATTTTATCTGCTCCCTTGAGAGAAGGGTATGCCTGCTTTTTGGTTACTCAGGGTCACAACTCAGGCATAATATTGAATCCTCTGCTGCTTGTGGATGCACAGACAACAGCAATTCCCATGAGTGATTTGTATCGTCTTCATTTGGCAAGAAAGAATGGAGATAGATGATGTGACCTATTCTTCCAGAGATAGATCTTGCCAAAACTTATCCATTTTGAGGTTGCATTACTGCAATGCACTCTATCTGAGGTTTTAACTAAGACTGTATTGATTAAGGTTGTTGCTTATAACTGGAATTGTATGTAAAGTTTACCATCATGAAGCATACAGGCACAATGAAATCACAGGGGCTATGAGAACAAGGTCTGAAATTATCTTATTTTGGTGGAGTAGTGGGTTACAGAGGAGGTACCAGCTTAACAAGCAAGTTAATTTTATGCAGCTACTTTGCAGCTAGCACAGCAAATTCATATCAAAGGCAGCTTCAAATTGTGATCAGTCATTAGATCTAATGCAAAATCATTTCCTCTCCTTTCCAAATATGCCTTTCTATGTTTTTTGTTTGTTTGTTGAGGTATTTTGTGAAGTTTAGAAGCAAAGTCTTTATCCATTTCTTGCAGTCCTTATAGGATTTTTAAACGCAGCTTTATATTTTGGGATGGATTACATTTTTTAAACACTCTACTCTCTATTTGTTTATGCACATCATCAATATTCCATCTCCTTGTCATTAAAGAGTTTCTCTGACAATGTGGATGCTAAAAGTTTGAATGGTAAACTTTAAGCAAAACTAATTTTTTTTACTATCATAACTCCAAAATGTTTTCTTGGCTTCAGCACTCCAGTTCCAATACATTTGCATTAGCAATTTATGTATGTTTTATTTACTTTAACAATTAACAAATGTTTGCCTCAAAAGGGCTTTCATCAGAATAATCTGAACATCTAAGCTTAGAATTTTTTGACTTTTTGGGTTCAATTCTGTAGACCTATGACACAAAATACTGCCAAACTCAGAACTGCAAGATTTGCTGTGTGTGTGTAATTATTTTAGCTACAGCCTATTAATCCTTGTGATTATTAACACAATGTAGGAATAAAGCATCAGTTACTGTACATAGGCAGTGATATTTCATTCCTTCCCTATATTCAAAAATAGGGAATTAAACAAAAAAAAAATCTATGAACTTGACATTTTATTCTTGCACTATGTTCAAAATGAAGAAATTAAATGGCACTATCAAAAGCAATTATACATACACCTCTACCCTGATATAATGCGACCTGATATAACATGAATTCGGATATAACGCGGTAAAGCAGCGCTCCGGGGGGGCGGGGGGGGGTCGGGGCTGCCCGCTCCAGCGGATCGAAGCAAGTTCAATATAACATGGTTTCACCTATAACGCAGTGAGATTTTTTGGGTCCGGAGGACAGCGTTATATCGGGGTAGAGGTGTATAACATGCACTGGTAAAATTTTTGAATGTGTGCAGTTTATGTTTGTGTCTAATCCCCTCTCTTATAATTTTTATGTATAAGAACCTACTTTTTTAAAGAAATAACTGTTAAGATATAATTCATATATATTTAAAACGAATCATTGCTTGGCTTTTTACCGCCACCTTGGACTATTAAACTTTAAATAACTGAAAAACTTTAAATCTCTTTTTACTACTTATCCAGTTTACTTTCTTCACTCATCTTGGACAGTGTAAATGGTCAGTTTCACTTTTGTTTCTTGTCTGTTTCACTTTTTCATTCTCCTCCCTAGATGGTACAATTCCATTGTGTTTAGGACAAGCCCTAGAGCAAAACATTGCATGGCAAAACCCTAACACTTTTCACTCATTTTTACTTCATTAAAACATTTCTATACAAATTACATTTTATTGCCCCTCTGATCCCCCCTTTTATTAAAAAAAAAAACCACCGTATATTTTGGACCTAATATGGACAATATCCCTTTGAATTACAATAGTAGAAAGTTATATATAAAGCCTTTTAAAATAAATGAATGGGCCTTTCATCCGGCTCATTTCTTTTGGATGATGAAGCTCCATTACATTGTCTCCAATAGCACATTTTACATGAGTACTGAGAAAGCATCTGTAAAGCATAGTTAACTTAGTCATTCCCCATGGCCATACTAAGCTGATTTGGTAAAATGTTCAGGGATCTACAGTCCTTCCAGAAGGGAAATATGGGACTGTATATTTCACAAACTTGAACAATAATTTATCATGCAAAATCTGAATCTGCCAAATTCCAACTACAGCAATGAAATCCAGGGGAAAATATGATATGCCTATGCAAAAAGGGCAAAACTTGGACTTGAGTTATGACATAATTGTTTCAACATTCTTAACTTGTTTTTTCTACCTCTATAGGTCTTTCAGGAAACCCAGATAGTTGCTCACAGTGACACATTGGCATTCAGATCTTCAAATCATATTATCGATTTTTCTTCCAAAGTTATAAAAACAAAATCAGCATGGTTTCTCCCAGCACCTAAGTAGTCAACATTCTATACATCTATTTTAAAGGACCATGTTATCTAAGGAGTCTCCAAAACAGAACACACCAGCTGTGTCAATATAAAGCATAAGCTCTGATCCTGTAAACCCATATATAAATGGGATCCATTTGGGTAGACCCCTCTGCCTAAGCAAAGCCCAACTAAAGCATTCTCTTGCAGGACCAAGGCCAATGTGCAATTACCTGATCTGACTACACAAGTGTTTGTGTTCACAAATGATATGCACACACATTTTGTAAGCCATATTTGTAAATTTAGTCCCTCAACTCTTCTTTTTTTAATTTTAAACAGGACTCACCCTACAAGAATGTTTGTGTCACAAGGATTTCTGGGTAATTGTGCTAAATCCATCATTCACAAATAAATAAACACATCCATAGGCTGTACTGATTTATAACATCTGGTACCATGTGATAACTGAGGACACATCCTATAGAATTACATGTTTTCCAATAAAACACTGTACATTACTGGTAAAATACCAAGTGCGTGCTAAGTATTTATAGAAAGTACAAGACACAAAAATAATGAATTATAAAACTTTATTGGCCTGTTAAAAATAAGTCCAGCAAGTACATTTATGTAATCTGTCCACATTATTAATATAGTATTTGAAATCAAAACAATGATTGTCAATTATTTACAAGAAATATAAAATCAGCTTTAAACATATGTTGGAAGTGGAAAATCTAAGATTCACAACATGTTGATGGATTACAGCAAATGTATTTTTAAAAGATATGTCAGGATGCCTCGTTGTTGATAATCATTTGGAGCATTATTTCCCTTGATACATGAGAAAACAGACTTTGGAAACGGAGAGGTTATGTTTTCTATACTGAAACTAAATTTTTTTAAAAAAAACTAACGGTGTAGGGTTCTGAATGGCAGAGAGAGAAGTTTCAAATTTACTTTAAAAAACCCCCTCTATTCTCGTGTTTAATTTGTGATATGAGGGCCTGATTCTGCTCTCACACTGGTGTAAATCAATGGCATTACAATGGTACAAAACTGGTTTAAGTGAGCACTCAATCAGAAACTCAGAGGGTGAAATCCTGGCCCTACTTAAGGCAATGGGAAACTTCAGTTGACCTCAATAGGGCCAGGATTTCACCCAGTTTCCACCAATAGTTCAGTACATGTAACTCCCACACCACAAACACATATGAAATCCTACACAGCAGTTCTTGTACTTCTATATTTTTTCAGCAAATGTCTGAACTCTAAAGTAACTCAGCTTTCTTGTACAGATGTGAGCACCATTTAGTTTATTCTATGATTAAATTAAAACCTAGCAACAGGATATGTGATAAAATGTAAGAAAATGGTAACAACTCTAGACTCTTGCCTTCATTTTCATTTTAAAAAGTTTAAATTCTTATGGGGAGAGCTGCAAAATGGCCTCAATAAATCCTCTACAGATGGGCCTAAAAATAGCACTTATATAAGTAAACAGAGTAGTCAAACATCTTATTTCCACCTAACTAATCCATTTGCAGAGGAGAGGATGGTTATGGGTATTAAAGTGCTAGCAGAGACAGAGGCCGCCTTTGAAAGTTTTGTCCCAGACATTTTTGTGGAAGCAAAGTAATGACATATATAACACCAGTGTTCTCTACATTCCCTACAATGTTGCCTCCCCGCAATAGACCACTTTCCATTTTGAAAACCGCATTATGTGCCCAGCTACTCAGGAACTCTTTCTGCTGCTGCTAATTCTAAACCTTGCACAATTTGGGGCATACATTGTACTTGGGTGCACCTACCCCCATAGTGTGCCAAAGCCCTCCAGAAAGGCATTCATGGCTACTGGGCCCTGGGATTAACTCTTCAGAATGTGTGCACACCCAGGCAAAGGGACCTGGTAGAGGGCACGAAAGATGAAGATGGGGCTTTCTGGAGAATGACAAGGAAGGACAATTGGGGGCTACTGAGGGCTTGAAAGGACAGGGAGAAGTCAGTGAAGTCTTTGAGGGTTGTAAGGAAGGAGGGAATGAAGCAGTCTCAAAAAACTGGAACGAGCTTCAGATTAGAGTTGGTGCGATTTTTCAGACAAATAGTTATTTGTCAAAAATCCAGTTTAACCCAAACTAGTCTCACATTTGAGTTAAATTCGACAAACAGTTTTGGCCAAAAAAGAATTGAAAATATTTTCCAAGAAGTTTTGTCAATATTTTTAAAATGAAAGTTTCGACTTTCCATTTTGAAACAACACCTTTTATAAATTGAGATAGATTTATTTACAAAACAAAAAGGGTAAAAAAAATTAGAAACAAAACATTTTGTTTCAGATAGAATTAAACAGTTTGTTCAGCCTGAACTGTTTTTTTCCCCCAGTGCTTTGTTTCAGCTCCCAAACCAAGAAGTCATTCACCTCTACTTCAGATAAGCTTTTGCGTATTCTCTGATGTGAACATGGACATCAGTTGTGGTTGTCCAACACTACATCTGCAGAAGAGGATTGCTATGACCTCAAATATTAAAGATGCAACAAAAGAAAATGAACTTGAATGAAAAAGACATCAGGACTGAGGTT
This sequence comes from Trachemys scripta elegans, assembly GCF_013100865.1. Classification (NCBI taxonomy): domain Eukaryota; kingdom Metazoa; phylum Chordata; order Testudines; family Emydidae; genus Trachemys; species Trachemys scripta. The sequence continues at coordinate 86,551,115 of NC_048303.1, forward strand.
TTGTTTAAGCACTTCCAATTTACAGGCCTTAAATTGCTAGCTTTTGGATCTCTACCTCACTGCATCAGAAAACCAGATTTAGATGACCAAATGTTGGCATTCATGCCAGCAATTAAATGCAGGCACAACACTGACAGCTGGAGGGAGGATTCTTTAAACACTGGACCTTTATGTTAGGATCAGAATCAACAGATACTGCATCCAAATACCTGTAACTGAAGGTGCCCATAAAAAGCCTTGTAATCCTTGGGGAAATGTTTTTTGGGGCCATTTGTGGCAGGAGAGAGGACCAGATTCTAGTCAATAACCACAAAGAATTAGAAATAATAAATACAGGAAATATATTAAATTGAATGGTTTCTAACTAAAATGTGGTTCATAGGTTTCCTGGAGATGTTTCCTTCCCTGATGGGGATGTGCTTCTATCATGAAACTCCCATTTACTTCTGTGGGAGCAGGAGCAGACCCTTATTTATTAAAAGGACCTGATTGTGAAACCCCTTGTTTACACTGGTAAGCAGTACTCCCATTGAAGTCACTTGAGCTATTCGGGTGAGTAACTGCTCACCAACAGAAGGGTTTCACCATATGGCCTTTTAATGCTCTTATCTGTTTGATCTACTAATCCTCATTTTAAAACAAATTATAGCATAAATAAACCCCTTTTAGTGTAATAATACAAATATATTTTTGATTTCCTTTCAGGTCTGGCAAACTTCTAAACTTGTTCTTTAAATGCTTCATGAACTTTTTATTGCTCAGTGAAATACCATAAAAGCTTTTTAGTATCACATGCTGGATGTTCAGTGACTTTTACCATTTTAATGGCTCCTGCCTGATTCTTTGTTTGAATCTCACTTTATTTTAAAGAGTCAGGAATTCTGTAATTAGGTGAGCCCTTTGTAAACCCACACCATTTGGGCAGATTAGCATCTCTAAAGTGACAGGCAATGTCATTTACAATCAAGCTGAAAAATACCAATTATGGGTGTATTGCAATCTCCCTGCTTAAAGTTCAGCTCCCTTTAGCTTTAAGTAGGGTGACCAGATAGCAAGTGTAAAAAATCAGGGTGGCAGTGGGGGGATAATAGGTGCCTATATAAGAAAAAGCCCCCAAAATCGGGACTGTCCGTATAAAATCGGGACATCTGGTCACCCTAGCTTTAAGAGACTAATCTGTTCACATAATGGAAAGAAAATATTTTAGCAACAGGTCGCCTAGTTCCATTACTTAAACATTGTCACTGTTAAAAAAAAGTAGTAACTAATCACATGCTGTAATCCATAAGGCTCTGTGAATATCTGTATTAAGTAACAGTGCATTTAGTGGCTAATGTAAGATATAGTACAAAATACTCAACAAGGATATCCTACAGTGATAGATTGCTAGATAGATATATATCTATATCTATATATATCTATCAATGGTGCATAAATAAGTTCTGATTTGTTAATGTCTTGGTTACACAGAATCCAAAATACTGTGTCAGTACGCATAGAGCTATTTGAAATTCAAACCTATTATTGTTCCTTAAAGTTGAATTGCAAAGTGTTACAAAATAAATCACAACAGGTGTCAGGTAAGATCCTAAATCATTAACGGAATGTATGTACTAAATTTCAAAACCAAAAATATTTCAAAATCATCTTTTCCTTAACTTAGCTGCCAAATTCTGAGTTTGGCATTTAGTCTTTTTCTGGCCAAAAAAGAAAGGGTCAGATCCCGATCTCATTTACCCAGGAGTAAACATAGACTAACTTAAACTGTAACACAATGAATTTTCATGATTGTAATTGATTGGAATTTGGCCCAGCAAACCAAGTTCTGATATCACATCAGTGTTATCCTTTTGTAATTCCATTAACCTCAGTTCAGTTACCCCTGATTTAAACAAGTGTCTGAGAGATCAGAATCAGGCCCAGTGACATCAGAAGCAATTTAAATAAAGTTGGAGATGCATGGGCAAACAAGATGTCAGTGCAAAAGTCAATTTAAAAAAAAATGAGTTAAAAGGATCAGTAGGGTAGAAGAGAATAGGTATCTGCAAAACATCTGATTTGAAAGAGCACTTCCTCATGCATTTGGAATAGAGAAGGCTGATGTTTTCTGATTTTATTTCAAGGAACAAAAGAAAGGTTGAGCTGATATCACTCCAACTAACCGACTGTGAAGAAAAGCCCTAATTGTTGCCCTCCCCAAAATGCGGCTGCCCAGGGAAAGCATGTGTAGGTTGCTGCCCAGGGAAAGCATGTGTAGGTTGGCCTAAGATGTGGAATTTGAACATACACTGAATTCCAACTCCACCTCCATCCATTATACAGGTGAGCAGCAGGAGAGGACACCTCATTGGGAGCCTTTTGGCTTGTGGGAAGGAAAGGAAACACCCCAGCAACTCCACTTCTCATATCAGTGAAGAGGGGAAAGAAATAATTCCCTATTTCAGACAAGATGAGTACAAATGGAGCCATGTTCCCAGACTCAGAGGCAGATTCCTTCAGGGTGAATGCCTAGGGAAGAGTGAATGATGGGTGTGAAAGATTGCAGGGAATGTAAGAAGACAGTCAAAGGGTTGGGCTGAGAAAGAGGAAGAGACTGGGAAAGAGACAAAGGTGAAGGAAGGATCATACACAATGAAGAAAAGAAAGAACAAAGGGAAGATATGGAAGGAAACAAGTAAAAACAAATGATACAATACAGAATATTGTAAAATAGACGAAAGCTAGACACTGAAAAAGAGTACGGCAAACAACAAACACACCAATACAGAGAGTAGAAATTAAAAATGGGGTGAACGGAAAAGGGAAAGAGAAAGAAAAGCAAATCCAAATAGACAAAGTAATCTGAAGCCCTTCTTTTTTTTCCAAAATGTCATATGCTAAAATAAATAATCAAACATCAACATTTATTATCTAGATAAACCATAAATGGCATATAGCATGTCCTCAACTTCTAACAGACTATGAGGAATTCAAAGTGACTGTTCATTCATTCAAAACCCACATATTTGGTGTATGGAAATGGAAACACCCAATCTTTACAATCATTTATTTCTATAGAGGTTCATCTCAGCCCCTCTTTCTGGGAATCCTCTTAACTCACTTTTTTAATTTCAAAAACATTTTTCATTGATTTTCTTCTTCTTTCTTACCCTGATGTCACCTTCTGAATAGGAAAGCTCAAGTACTGAACTCAGGATTCGGCAGATATTTGACATGGAAATGACTTTCAAAAATTATGTTTCAAGTGTAGGACCTGATCCTGAAAATGCTTATGCACGTGATCTGTGAATATTTGGTTTGCAGGATCGACACCAAAAGGTGTTATTTTCGCATCTGCATTTTAATCTCCAGCTCAAATCATCCCAGTCCAGCAAAGGACACAAACACATGCCTAAAGTTAAGCACATAGTTAAGTGATATTCTGAACAAGGATGGGCTTAAGTACTTGCTTATGTGCTTTGCTGAATCAACTTACATGCACTAAGGCCTGATCCTGAAACTCTTGCTCACCAGAATCTTCCCAGTAAAGCCAATGGGACCACTCACAGGAATAAGGATTACAGGATCAAACCTACGTGTTTATTGCTTTAGGATTTTAGGCCCCAATTCACTTTAAGTACATCAACAGTCCCACTGAATTCAATGGGATTACTTACAAGTTTAAAGATAAGTACATGCAAAAGTGTTTGTAGAATCTGGGCCTTAAACATCTGATTTTTTCATTTTTTAAATTAAAAAACTTTGCAATTCACCTTTAATAAATATTATTTCTAAAAACCAACATCTTTTCAATTAAGTTCAAACAGAAAAACTTTTTGACAGAGAAAACAATGTAACCAAATTTTATTTAAATGCCATTTTGAAGCCACAGTAAAACCAGGATAATAAAAAAGAATCTGATAGCTTATTTCTGGGCTTTCTTGAGTTTTATAGCAGCCTGAGGGCTGATTTTGCCCTGATGTCTCCAAAACAACTAATGAGCTGTGTGTACGTCTAGAATCCTCCAAACACAACCCATGTCTAAAAGAGAAGTCCAAAGGATGTGGCAATTCACAGGACAAGAACAATGTCCACTCCCTAGCGTGCAGCTTCAACAAACAAGCTCAACAGCCCCTCTCTCATTTTTTTTCCTTATTTCATTTACCCATCCAGTGGGATCTTATGAAACAAAACAAAACCTAAAAGAAACAAAATAAAATATGAGAAATCATGCTTCACAAAATTCAAGGAAAAATTAACACAAGGAAAAAAACACAGATGAACACTAGATAAAGAAGACAAATACACATGGAATGCATTTCAAAAGTTCAAAATAAATGTTAAATAAAAACTGTACATGGTTTATGGAAAATGCATAATTTGCTGTGTTTTATGGATGTGGTTTTCATTAGTTAATTAAAAATCAAATATTACAATGCATACTGTTTGTTGAACACAAACAATATTCGCAATAAGATACAATACAATACAACTAGTAGATACAGACTATGGAGATGGGCATATTTTCATAGGCATAATTATGCTTTATTTATATGGGTATCCTCCCAGCAGTATGTTCTCGTTCTAAAAAGAACAGTATCAGAAGTAGCACCACAACATTTCTATCAAGTTTTAAATGCCTATCAATGCTGATACGCTAAATGTCTGAGACTATCTGCAGTATAGCACCATGTATTGATTCAATAGTATTATAGGAACAGAGACTATAAATGGGAACAAGTAATGATAAACACTAGGGATAGTCCTATACATTGAGCAGAAGAACCTTAGTCAGACCCGCTGCCAAACAAGGAGTAGACGTGGGTAGAACATGGACGTTTCTGAGGAATCATGGTCTTAAGGGTGATCATCTGCATGCATCCCCCCTCTCTCTTTTTGCTCTGTTCTGGCTGCTTAGCAAAAGAAATTTGGCTATCACACTGCAGTGCTCTTATTAATGCAGCATCAGGTTCCCATATAAACACTACTCTTTACCTTGTGTTTATATGCACAACACTCTACACCGGCTATGCACTGGATCAAGCCCTCAGTGTCATGACCATCTTTGATTTACTTTGTTATGAAGGAGAAAATTATAACCGAGGAGAAAGTAATCCATTATGAAAAAATTGGTAAATTACCTCTAAAAAAAAAAAATCAACAGGCACTACATCAATGGCTAAATAAAAACTGAACTTTTTTTTTAAGATCAGATCAATTTCTCCCTCAATCTACCATCAAGCCCACTATGTGAACCTTAATGATGGTTGTCTAAGGCTGAGAGCCTTCAGGAAAACCAGTTTTGGATTGGGATTAAATCCATGCACCTAATTCTAAATCATAAATACTTCCTAGCACAGCATCATCTTACACAGGCTGTTCTTGTCTGACTGCAGTTATGTTATTATATACATCACTTTTTATTGTCACCATTGTTTGTTCTAATGACGCTAAAAAAAACCCAAGGAAATAATATGAGAATTGGATATACAAGCACTGTATTCCTGCAAATGTACATTTCATCAATAGGTCTTTTTAAAGAGATCTTGTCTCAGTAAGTTCACAATTTTGTGAAGAGATCAAACCTTATCTAGACATCAGATCACTCCAAACAACCAAAGGTTTAGAGCCAAATCCTGGTCTGATGTGAGTTAATGAGAATTTTGCTATTGACTTCAATAGGAGTTGAATTTGACTGTTAGAAAGTAAGTAAAAGTGACTAATTCATTTACAATTTATTTTCTTGCTAATTTAAATCTTTAGGAGATGATAATATCTCTGTTTGAGTGTAGGTAATAGCACACATGGAAGCCAAACATGCTGGTTATAGATGCGCTACTTCACGTTTTCAATAGGGTGTGTGCAAAATTCCTTTTCGCTGAAACAATCTATGGGATTTAGCATAAGCCAACAAAGAGAGAGAGAGAGAGAGAGAGAGACTTAGCTAATCCACATGCAAAATATAATTTCAGTACAAGTGTGTATCACTTCTGAGCTGCCCAGTTTCTGCACAGGCACTGTTTTTAAACTGCTGTGAGAGGAAGGCTTCAGGCTAGATTGCTGTTGAGAGGATTAGTTACATAAGGTAATGTAGTGATGAGTATCTTACCTCCTCCTAAAGAATACTATATTATTGTTGGACTCAGTGCTTTTATTACAATTTAGATAATTTTAATCCTGATAATTCTCCTGCTTTCCCCCTTTCAAATAGATAAAGGATCTTAAATTAAATTACTGTATTCGGGCCATGCTGCGGGTCCACGAAGAACTCCATAATGCAGAGTTCAAAGCAATATAATTGCACATTAATACCACTACACTGTATATTAAAATCACCGCAATTGTTCTGTGGTAAATTATCTCCATTTGCTTTATTTTTAAATGTTGCTGTTTGGGAGAGTTAACTTGTATATTAGTATTTAATGTTGCTGGATGATCATGATTGTTATTGGAAGTTTATTGCTAGGCCACTCAGAGCATCTGTATGGGCTTTTTCATTGCTAAATCGAAAGTTTCATTTCAAATTATATATATATATAAATTTGAAATGAAACTTTCGATATACACACACACACACACACACACAAACTCATCACACGTTACTAACACCAACATTGATTATTGTACATGAAAGAATTTCAGTTTTCTTTTCCAGCCTCAAACTTGTTGCTTGCCTATTGCAATTCAGTCACATTAGGCAATGAAAATGATTGAGAGCCAATTTCATTCCTAGTTTTCATTCAGCAGTACAATTATTATTATTATTTGTTAAGAGCGAATAAGTGCTTGGCACTGTACTATACACAAATAGACCTCGGGCCTGCTTCTCCTCTTAGTTATTCCAGTAAGAATACTGAGTAACTCCTGTGAAGTCAGCAGAAATACACCAGTTTGAAAGTACAACCAGACCTATGGCCCTGACCTGAGAAGTGTACATTATAAGGTCCTGATTCTACAAAAATTTATGCGCATGCTTAATTTTAAGCACTGGGGTAATCCCCCTGAAGGCAATGGACTACTCACAGTGCACAAAGTTAAGCTAAGCCCTAAGGCCTCAGTCTTGTAATCGGATTCAAATGGACAGTCTATTACGCCTTCATGAATTCCCATTGACGTCAATGTTGCTCCTCATGGGCACAAGAGTTTGAGCGTATTGATTCACTTGCAAGATTGGGGTCTGACAGACAAAGATCAGACAAAACCTCAGTCACATGCCCACGGTGATACCTTGGAATATTTTTCCCCAGATAGAAGAGGTGATGGTGTTACATTGTCATGGATTATTCATAGGACTCTCAGGAGAAGAGTTTTAAGAAGATGGTTAAATGACAAGAAGATGTGGGGCCTGATTCACTGAAACAAGGAGGGCAATCTAGGCAAATGGTGTGACACAGCAGATGGCACAAAGACAGAAGGAGACAAGGAAATAAAGGAAGTGATGAGGCTGGCATCATTGGTAGAGTGACGGAGGTGAAATAGAACATGAAAAAAATAAAAGAGTTGCGATGTAAAGAGAGTTGCAGATACTGAATGGAAACTTTTAAGTAAAATTTGGTTTCCAATGAAATAAAAAAAAACTTTGCAATTTGATTAAGCAGGGACAATTTGTTCACCAGTCCTCTGACTGTCAAGTTATTCAGAGTCAGCGAGATAGTACTTTAAAAACATTATGGAATGTGGTAGTTAGGAGATGATGTGTCATCTCCTATCTACCAAGTCTTTGATTGGGTTTCTCAGTCTTCAAAGAGAGCCAGTTAAGAAGGTTTAGGCAAACAGTTGACATTCACTGGAAGAGTTGGCAGAATACTGGGTCCCAGGTTTAAGACCAGTTCAAAACAATCCTTGCTGTTGCATAAGCTGCCATTCAGAAACTTGCAGTAGAAAATATTTATATTACAGAGCCAATACTGGAGAGCTCAAAATAAAAGTGGAGGAAGAGGAGAAGTTAGCCAGCAACTGATACAGATATAAGACCTTGACCAAATATCAGTCACCCATTTTTAAGACTGTTGCAGAAAGGTAGCTATCTTTGTGTCGATCAGATCACTCAAAGCTGGGGCTAGCTGATCTACAGGACTAAACTGTGGTGTCTTCCTTAGAAACTCTGCTCAACACTGTACTCTCTCAGTGTTTTGTAATGCTGTGGACATCTATTCAGATCACATATGAAGTTTACTCCCAGACCATACAGAAAGGCCAGTGTTCTTAAAATGGAACATGGTAATACTTTTGTTCCAATATTAGTTACTGATATAGAGGACTTTCATAAATACAGTGGTCAGGTTAATGTTCTTTAACAAACATTAACCAGTACATAGAGAAGGTTTTGAAACAAACTGATAAATTAAACAGTAATAAGTCATCAGGACCAGATAGTATTCACCCAAGAGTTCTGAAGAAACTCAAATATGAAACTGCAGAACTACTAACTGTGGTATGTAACCTACTGCTTAAATCAGCCTCAGTACCAGATGACTATGGGATAACTAATGTAACGCCAATCTTTAAAAAAAGGCTTCAGAGGCGATCTGGGCAATTGCAGGCCAGTAAGCCTAACTTCAGTACTAGGAAAGTTGGTTGAAACGATAGTGAAGAACAGAATTATCAGACACATAAGTGAACACAATATGTTCAGGAAGATTCAATATGACTTTGGAAAAGGGAAATCATGCTTCACCAATCTATGTGAATTCTTTGCGGATGTCAACAAGCATGTGGACAAGGATGATCCATTGGATAAAATATACTTGGACTTTCAGAAAGCCTTCGACAAGATCCCTTGACAAAGTCTTTTAAGTAAAATAAGCTGTTATGAGATAAGAGGGAAGGTCCTCTCATGGATCAGTAACTGGTTAAAAGATAGGGAACAAAGGATAGGAATAAACTGTCAGTTTTCACAGTGGAGAGAGGTAAATAGCACAGTCCCCCAAGGATCTGTACTGGGACCAGTGCTGTTCAATGTATTCGCAAATGGTCCCGAAAAAGGGATAAACAGTGAGGTGACAAAGTTTACAGATGATCCAAATTACTCAAGATAGTTAAGTCCTGCATACTGTGCTTTCAAGGTGGCATTGTTAAAAACACCTAATTAGGCCACTACTGGGTATTTTTAAAATCATGCCCCCAGTTGATAAAGCACAACTAGGTAGTGGGGGGCAGTCAATTGAGCACCAGCAGTCAAGAGAGCTGGGTTCTGTTCTTGATTGTCACTAGGGACATTAGTCAAGCAACCACCTAACTTCTCTGTGCCTCATTTTCCATCTCCATAAATTGTGTTGAATAATGCTGACCTACTTTTCATAAAGCATTTTTACCTTATGTTTGAGGAGCCTCCTATACAGTAAAAATAAAGTATTATTATACTGTTATTGTTAATTCAGCTCTTCAAGCACTGAGGGAATAAAGCTGATAATTTTGTGTCCAAATCATTGAGGGCCTGATTTCCCAGTTATGCCCCTAATTTTCACATACATTTTAGGCAGGCCATTGTGCTATTTTCATATACAAATAAGATGTACAATGGCCAATCATTATTTTAAAAACCAGGCCCTGAGTGTTCAACCAGATTGGCAATTGCATTCACCTGAGTTTTATAGATTAGAATTCAGTATTTGACAAATCCAAAAACATGATCTGTCATAGTCCTACTTTTTATTCACATTAGGGTTTTGATAAATGTGCCTTTGAAGCCCTAAACTGCTGGACTTTGAGCCTTTGTCATTAATTTTATTACCTTCTGTTATGGGGTGGACTAGATCCAGATGCCCCCTGCTGGAGGACATGCGGCCCTGCTTCACCTTGCCCCAGAAAAGAGCAGAGGAGAAGTCCTCCAGGCAGCCTAGAGTGGCTTCAGAAAAGCAACCAATCAGAGGGACCGCTGGAGCAGCCAGTCAGGGTCCAGAAGGGCCATATAAAAGGAAGTAGTAGAGGCAGAGCAGTCAGTTGCTGCCTGGAGCTTGAAGAAGGAGGGCTGGATACCTGGCTAGCTAGAAGAGCAGCAGGACTGCAGACAGCTCAGTGCAAGCAGGCTGAGCCCAGGGGAGTAAGCACAGAACCTAGCCAGATGGGGAGGGTATTGTGATGGGCCTAGTGGTCTGGTGAGGGCTGCCAAAAGGATACCAACTGATTATACCAAGATGGGCCACTTTGGGCTGTTAAAGAAGACAGTGCCTCTGGGGAAGAAGCCTTGGAGCTACAGTCCCATACCACGGCCGTGAGAAAGAACTAGACACTGTATACCCCAGAAGGAGGGACAGAGGGCTGAGTCACCTGCTGAAAGAGCCATCAGCCAGGCAGATACTAACCAGAGGCCGGTGCCACCCCGTTATAAGAACAAAAAGAAAAGCAGGCTCACACCCAACCAGAAAGGGGGCATCCGCAAGAGGCGGGTGCTGCCCTGTTCAAAGCCTGAGTGATTGCCAAACGAGTACCCAGAAGTCACCTCCTACAAGACAGGCTCAACAAAGAAAATAACAGAACACCACTAGCTGTCACCTTCAGCCCCCAACTAAAACCTCTCCAGCGCATCATCAGAGATCTACAACCTATCCTCAAAGATGATCCTTTACTCTCACAGATCTTGGGAGACAGACCTGTCCTCGCTTACAGACAACCCCCCAACCTAAAGCAAATACTCACCAGCAACCACACATCACTGAACAAAACCACTAACCCAGGAACCTATCCTTGTAACAAACCCCGATGCCAACTCTGTCCACATATCTATTCAAGTGACATCATCATAGGACCTAATCACATCAGCCATACCATCAGGGGCTCGTTCACCTGCACATCTACCAATGTGATATATGCCATCATGTGCCAGCAATGCCCCTCTGCCATGTACATTGGCCAAACCGGACAGTCTCTACGCAAAAGAATTAATGGACACAAATCTGACATCAGGAATCAAAATACTCAAAAACCAGTGGGAGAACACTTTAACCTGTCTGGTCATTCAGTGACAGACCTGCGGGTGGCTATATTACAACAGAAAAACTTCAAAAACAGACTCCAAAGAGAGACTGCAGAGCTAGAATTGATATGCAAACTAGACACAATCAACTCCGGTTTGAATAAGGACTGGGAATGGCTGAGCCATTACAGACATTGACTCTATCTCCCCTTGTAAGTACTCTCACACCTATTATCAAACTGTCTGTACTGGCCTAGCTTGATTATCACTTCAAAAGTTTTTTTCTCTTAATTAATTGGCCTCTCAGAGTTGGTAAGACAACTCCCACCTGTTTATGCTCTCTGTATGTGTGTATATATATCTCCTCAATATATGTTCCATTCTATATGCATCCGAAGAAGTGGGCTGTAGTCCACGAAAGCTTATGCTCTAATAAATTTGTTAGTCTCTAAGGTGCCACAAGTACTCCTGTTCTTCTTTTTGCGGATACAGACTAACACAGCTGTTACTCTGAAACCTGACCTTTGGTTGACTGGGATCCAGTGAGTGCCATAAAACCCAAGAAGATATTAAACCACAAATTGCTAGTTTTATTTCTACTGGGGTTGAAGAAATAATGGTGAACTTCTTTGGTCATTTAGGATCCCACTGACTTCAATGGCTTTTAAATCTGGCCTTTACTACCCAAATTCTGCTGCTCGGATAGTAAGCTTGAAATATAGGTGTTTCAGAACATCAGATTCTCTAAACTTTTGCATAATTTCAGTGATTCTACCTGCCAACTGAAAAAATAAACTAGAGCATCCAACACAAAAGCATGAGGAAAATGTATGGGGTTCAGTGGGGGTGCTGAAACAAAAAATTTCTGAGATTTTAAGCCTGGTTAAAATTGCCATGTTCATTCTCTTCTCTGCCTAAACACAGAGTGTTGTTATTCAGTGCTAACGTTCATATAGAGTATTTGAAAGAAAATGAATTTACATTTTTACTTTTAGAGGCAATTAACCATAACATGACATGTATATGTGGTCAATTTAAATGAACCGTAATTCATATGGAGTGAACTAAAAATTGCTAAGTGAAAGGAAGGAAAGCAAAGGGAATCAAGATGCTGCTGCATCACCTAAAAGGGAAATCTTATCAAATGTGTTAGTTTCTGATTTCAAGAAAATTAAATGAAATAACTCATTCCATAGCTATTTGGAACTGTGCCACTGCTTCCAAGACCAGTGATGGCTAGTGCTGCAGCAAAGCGAGGACAAAGTGTCACCTCATCTTTATTAGAAAGCAAGGAGAGGCTCGTGGATGGATTTCTGTAAAATGGTTATTGGCCTGTTTCACCATAACGATGTCTACATAGCAGTAGCAGACAAAGTAGTCTGAGGAAGCCTTTCCTTATTTCCAGGATTGTGTGTGCGTTGGGTTCAGGATGCCTTTGTGTTTCAATAAATAGCCTGGGCTCAAAGACAAGTGTTTTAAATTTCAAATACAATAGTTCCAATTCCCTCCCCACTACCAGCACCATTTTTTTAAAAAAACACTACCTTTAGCAATGTTTCTCTCTCAGGATACTCTAATACAGTGATGATTTCACACACATATTATTAAGAACACTTATAATACTTTACACTTGCAACATGTGTAACTTTTACCAAAGGATGCAAATGTTAATTCTCACAACAGCCTGTGGGCCAAACGAAACCCTCAAAACTAAACCAAACATTCTAGAGGCTTCGAACACAAAATTGGATCTGAATTTCACATTAGTCCCCATCCCTGGGCTGAACCAAAACTCCCAGTCTGAACACCCTTGAATCACAGAGGGTGGGAAGCTGCACTGGGGTTCAAATTGTGAGAGTCCAGCCCATTTCTAATGATTATATTCACTTTACTTCTGAGGAAACCAAGGCAGAGAGCCATTAAATGACTTGCTCACTATGGTCCAACATAAAAGTAAGTGGTATAACTGAGAACAGAAATCAAGAGGCTTGCTCTGCCTTTGAAGACAACATGGTATAACACTACAATATCATAGGTTATAAAGCTGAGGGCTAATTAGGGTCAAATTTAAATGACAAATTATACCTTTCCCCTGTTAATTCACCAAAACATTGCTAAACTTAAAATGTTTCTTTCCCATAACTATTAGTATTTCTTCTACGGCTTGAGTTTATGCTCAGTAGAGATGGACACACAGTTTATCATTTCCGGGATACTGCCACCTGTGAGATTTGCAAATGGTCTTAATAAAATTGGAGCCATTAACATTACTGTTGTAGGCAGCATTCAATCTATTTAATAGTTTGGGTCATTGATTCACAAGTTCATAAAACTAGCAAGGGTAGGGATCAAACAAAATTATATGTACTTTAATAAAAGCACCCTATAAAGCTGATCTCAATATAAAATGAATTAGGAGCAAAAGGTGGTAAAATCTGACCCATTTACTCAGCAGATCTGATAGTGAAAAGTAGGTAGGGTTAATGATCCCCTGCCCTGCCTGCTATGAACACTAAATATCTAAATGTAGTTTACAGAGGCTTCATATGTTAGAAAGGGTCTTTTATTCTATTCCCTTGCATTGACACCTTGAAAGGTGTGTTCCTTTTCTAGGCAGTGTGCAGAAGGGAAACAAAGCATGCTCAGCATTCTTAAGGAGAATATAGTGTGTTTCCCAAGAAGAGTCATTACTCACATATCTTCCAGTGCCATGTCCAATAGACATTCCCTTTTACAGTATTGCTGCTGCTGTTGTGCTTGTTCTGATTTCTACTGAGAGTCAAGGACATTAAAAACTGCTCTCAGAGCTAGACAGTGGGCAGGTTTTGCACAATTTATAATTCAGGCACAGCAAGAAAGAGGACACATAAGCAACTGATGTTGATGCTGAAGATGAAGCAGTAAACCTCAGATACACCTAAAACACAGACACCCCCCCCAACAGAAAGAGACGATGCAAGGAGCCTACACACCCATGCAGGAACTGCTCACAGTGACAATCCTTGCTCATGTTCAGTCACAAGGCTGGTGAGGTCTAGCACCACTGCAAGAAGTGGGCATTAGGCCCAGAAAGAGCAGGGAGGGCTGTACTGATCAGCAGAACTGGTCCTGTTCAGCAGCAGGAAAATGAGTGCGTTCTGCACCCAGTCTCAGGGCTGCACAGTGGCCACACTCTTCTTCAACTCATAAGGACATTTTGATTCACTAAGACACAATGGCCCTCTGAGCTCTCACTGTGGTTATGCACTACTATCATGCTACCTCCTACTGCAAACCTGAGGGTATTGCTACAACTAAAAGGTCATCCATCCTGTCTCAGAGATCAGCTTGCTTAGGGAGGTTGTGGAATCCCCATCACTGGAGGTTTTTAAGAACAAGACAGACAGACACGTTAGGGATGGTCTAAGTACACTTAATCCTGCCTCAGAGGAATGGACTTGATGACCTCTTGAGGTCCCTTCCAACCCTACAATTCTATGATCATGAAAAGTCCTATTGACTCCTGATATTCCACCAGAATACTTTAGACTCAAGAAAGAATTGTGTTTTGTATGTAACTTGTACCTGTTGTTACCTTTTCTGTGCACTACCCCATTAAATTTATAAGGACTGGGCCTCTGCACGGGCATATACCAATTTGTAAGGCAGACTGGATGCAGCACATTTCAGAGAACACACACACACACACACACACACCTCTCTCTTTCTCTCTTACAAACACTTTACTTCTGTTCTCTTTTATTTTGTTGCTTTCCATAATCTAAAATAAAAAAGCAACCCAGACTGAAAAGTATCTGGTTGCTTCTTGTGATTAGAAAAGACATCATGAGAATTCTGAGAATAAGCATGCATCCAAAACAAGAAAGGGTCAGAGGAATTGAAGTGATGAAATGCTAAAAAGAAGGAAAACCACAGAAAAGGTAAAATAGACATTTAAATTAATGGAGATATCCTATCTCCTAGAACTGGAAGGGACCTTGAAAGGTCATCGAGTCCAGCCCCCTGCCTTCACTAGCAGGACCAAGTACTGATTTTGCCCCAGATCCCTAAGTGGCCCCCTCAAGGATTGAACTCAGAACCCTGGGTTTAGCAGGCCAATGCTCAAACCACTGAGCTATCCCTATATGGAATTTCTTAAATTGAGAGAACTGAACAGTATGGTATGTAAATAATATTGAAGACAATGGAAAGAAAAAAATCTATTGTTTTAACACTGGTGTGAATTCCCAATTCACAGAAAAGAGCCTAAAAGTTACTCACTGCATAGACATTTCAAAACCAGAACTTCTGCAGATTATCCCACCCTTCATTTGAGTGCCTAAGAAATCAATCAATACTTCAAGGAATGTTCTTAGAGCTTTCAGTAGTCCTTGAAAAGTCAAAGCTGTTAAGGAAAGGGGCTGTTTACCTTCTGACATCCCAACCACTTGTGTTTAATATGCTCATCGAGATGAATGTTAAACACGCAAATGCACTACAACACAGATGCAGCTTTGACAGGTGTCACTTTACTTCAGTATAAAAGGAAAATCGCAGCACATGAAGGACACAGCGTAATTATGTCTCACTCTCGTGAAAAACAGAGTAATTCCTGTGTTGGAAACTATTCAGTCTCTCTCTACCCAAACAGCTGGGCCAATTCTGCCATCAATCTGGTGTGTGCAATTTCCACCGAGATCAATGGGAATTCCAGACATACAGTACATGGCCTTCAATCTACAATTGCCAAGCCAGGACATTCCTAGAAGAGGTAGTGAAGGAGTTGATATTTCTTATTTTGGTACACTCCGAATAGATATGGAATTACATTAATATACAGCAAGATTATCCTTCTTCATGTTGTATTACAATGATCAAAGGAATTTATATTAATACAGTATTTCCAATTGTGATTGAGTAATTCTCATACTTTCTCTCTATGACATTTTATTATTATAAGTCTATGAAGTCTGAGTGCCACTTACACTTGCAAAATGCATATGCTAATCACTGATTGCTCCTAACATTTTGCTTGTGACAGCTGCTGGCTCTTCTACTTGTATTTCATTCACTTTTCCTGCCTACAGAAGACCCTTACTATTCATTCAGTTCCATGTGGCAGTCAATACACTCACCACAAGGATTGATTTAAGATGCATAAATGCCATTGATTTAGGATGGATAAAGTGTGGTCCAGTGGATTAGGAGTCAGGAGACCTGGATTCTAATCCTAGCTCAGGGCAAGTCACTTCTCCTCTATGTGCTTCTGTTTCTCCTCTTTATTTCTACTGTGAGCCCTTTGGGGCAGGGACTGTATCTCACTTTGTGACAATACAGTGCCAAGCACAATGGGATCCTGGTCTCAGTTGCTGCCTTTAGTGTAATACAGTTAATAACAATAACAATATTCAAATGGTCTCGCTCCAGAGTGGCTTCTTTCCTCTCCTTTCTCCTGACCTCCAGTAGGCAGGAGACTGGCCAGAACAGCCTGGAGAAGCTGATCTGTACTCCTTTTGCTATAGCTCAGCATGATCTATTCAGCAAAATCGCTATTTGATTCACCCACCTCTCATTGCTGTTTTGATATAACCAAGGATTGGGGTTTTTACCCCATAGAACTGCCTTCTTACAGAATAATAAAGAAAGAGCTTCTGCCAAGAAAATATTTCACTTTTTTGGAAAAAGAAAAACACTATTACTTCTCCCTTGCCAGAGATCCTACTGGACCAGCAACTCTATGAAGACTGAAAGAATCATAGGAGAAGCATAAACTGCAAAGCAGCCTTTCGATACCCTTTATCTGGATTAGTGCCTCCGGTAGGAGAACATGGGGGCTCTGGGGAAGGAAGTCTCCATGAGGATCTCCTGGAATACCACCCCTCTCATTCTGTTGGGGCAAGGTTTACATCCCCAGAATAGTCAGCAGGGTTCACTCACAAACCATAGGCAGACAGGGCTAACCACATCAAGGCTTGGTGGCTCTGCACTGACTCTGGCCCCTAATGACCTTCCCCCTTCTCCCAAGGCAGCAAAGCTATTTGAAGCTGCCCCCCACCAGGCACACCACTGGGCTGGACTGTCCCTAGCCCTCTGGGGAGGAGGGACTCTGTGGAAAGTGTTATACAACTCTAGACTATAAATCAGCCCCAGTCTTTTTGCCACAACTTTTTGGTGCCAAAGCGAAGACAATGTGTGTCCACCCCAGCCTGGCCCTTCCTTGTTCACTCCACTAGTGGTTTCAGATCTTTGTATGTTGCCTCCTACTACATCATCATTGAACAGTAACCAAATGAACTAAACACAAACTACATTTAATAGGCTATTTGCATCTAAATTACAGCCAAAAAGCCCCTTCTGAAAACTCAGTTAGTTTCTTGTGGGAGAAAATAAACAGTTTTACTAAATGATACTATGTAATTATAAACTTAATTAACATAAAATAAATTAGAGACTTCATCCTATAATGGATACCTAGGTTTAGCTACTTATCGCCATCCCTACCAGGGGAGGCTATTAGGAAGTAAGTGTTTAGAGTTAAGGCTATCTTCTTATTTAAAACTAATTACATCCCTGCGACAGGAGCTATTGGGCTTCTTATCCACTCATCTTGACACTGTGAATACTTTTCAAAATGTCAGTGTTTGTCCGCCCCCATTCATCGGAGAGCACCAGTGCCAGGCATGCAACTTTCTGAACTGCATGAAAAGCACAAGCGTTAAGCCCTCCGCCTCTATTAATGCATTTGGACCAAACTCCTGTTCCCATCACACAGCCAAAGACATCAGCTCCCACAGATCTCCCCACAGGCAGTCTGGAGGGAAGGGATCTAGAAGGAGTGGAGCTATCATGGGTTGCTACTGCAGGCTCAGGGCTGCAGGATCCAGGGAGAATGATCTTACATTCTAATTAAAGCCAAAGCAATAATGGAAAAACACTTAGGCCTGGTCTATACTACCCGCCTGAATCGGCGGGTAGAAATCGACCTCTCGGGGATCGATTTATCGCGTCCCGTCGGGACGCGACAATCGATCCCCGAATCGGCGCTCTAACTCCACCAGCGGAGGTGGTAGTAAGCGCCGCCGACAAAAAGCGGCAGAAGTCGATTTTGCCGCCGTCCTCACAACGGGGTAAGTCGGCTGTAATACGTCGAATTCAGCTACGCTATTCACGTAGCTGAATTTGCGTATCTTAAATCGACTCCCCGCTGTAGTGTAGATGTACCCTTAGGGTGCTGTAGGAAGAGGGGGTAGTGATTTGATAGATGGTATGACCCTCTGGGCCAGTAATGAGCCAATGCCCTAGATCCACACCAGCTCCGTGAGTTTTTTCCAATGAGTACACACATCAAACCAGATCCTTAAGCCCAGCCTCTCTATGCCCAGCGCAGCAAAGATGACGTAAGCCATCTCTAAACTGCCCTAATCCTTAGACTGCCAAGCACCAGGCCAATCCTACTTTGCAACAGAGAGCAATTTAAGCATCCCAGAGTTTGCTAGTGCGCAGCAGTGCTCCAGCTATACCCCCTACACCAGGGACTGCAAACGGGCATATGGGGATTCAGTTATGTCAGGAGATTCCTCCCCTGGCCAGTTATGCGTTAGGGCAAGATGTGCTGGCATGGCAGAAAGGTGCCATAGTGGAGCCAAGGATCAGATTCCAGTCTGCCCAAATACATTCCTCCTTCACTTCCTTTCTGAAGAAGGGTTAGCCTTGCTTGGAAAAAGTCAGCGCCAAACAGTGCTGTGGATGGCCGTGTGCGGTTGGTCATAATTGTGTGTGTGGATACAATCTGTGATAGAGCCCAAATGATAGTTAGCATGACGAACTTTCTCTTATGCAAACAGAGCATTTTAGTGATTTCCCTGTGTGGCATTAGGGCCCAATCCAGCACTACTGAAGTGAAGGAAGATGTTTTCAAAGACTTTAAGGAACTAGGGTCAGGCCATTAAAACTTGCCATGTTTTACCACAGAAGTGAGTGAAATTATTACAATATATGCAAATCAGAATGACCAATTTACAGATAAGACAAAAAATTGTTCTATTACTGATTATTTAAAGGTGCTCAATATACTATATATAAACATATACTGGATTTACAGCTGTCAAATATTTTTCTAAGTCATTATTTGACTAATTCTGCAGTTTTTCACCAAGTAATTTATGTGACAAATCAATTTTTCTGGTATTGAATCAAATAATAATCAGATTTGGTCAAATAAACCAGTAATGGTAGAACAGATGACATTTGAGTCTCTTTATGAAAGGGCATTAAGGAAGTTTTATTTTGAGCGATCTTGTGACTCTAGTCCTGTTTGTATTAGGAAAATAGATCACTTTTGCAAACATGTTAGCTAACGTTTTTAAACACAACATATTTACTAGTCTAGACAGGGTCTCTGGGGATACACCCGGCTTTGCTTACACCCAGCGGATTTATGTGGAGCCGTGCACTACATTGTAGAGCAAATGAACAAAACCATATAGCAAACTGCAATCAGATTCAATCATTCAGTCTAAACCTGTCTATCACATATTGCAAAAAATATATAGTTTATTTCAAACCTGGCTCAAAACCCTGACATTCACAATCAAAAGAATCCCACAGATTCATTACTGAACTTAAAATGCACCATGAACTATACATGAGTTTAGGTGTATGTGGTTTTTATTTATATAAAGAACATATAGTGAAATAAAATTAAAACTAGTTGTAATATTGTTTTACGTTAAGTCAGCTGCTCTAAGATGAAATCATTGAGTAGTCACAGAATCATAGAATTATAGAAGATTAGGGTTGGAAGAGACCTCAGGAGGTCATCTAGTCCAACCCACTGCTCAAAGCAGGACCAACTCCAACTAAATCATCCTAGCCAGGGCTTTGTCAAGCTGGGCCTTAAAAACCTCTAAGGATGAAGATTCCACCACCTCCCTAGGTAACCCATTCCAGTGCTTCACTGCCCCCCTAGTGAAATAGTGTTTCCTAACATCCAACCTAGACCTCCCCCACTGCAACTTGAGACCATTGCTCCTTGTTCTGTCATCTGCCACCACTAAGAACAGCCTAGCTCTATCTTCTTTGGAACCCCACTTCAGGTAGTTGAAGGCTGCTATCAAATCCCCCCTCACTCGTCTGCAGACTAAACAAGCCCAGTTCCCTCATCCTTTCCTTGGAAGTCATGTGCCCCAGGCCCCGGATCATTTTCGTTGCCCTCTGCTGGACTCTCTCCAATTTGTCCACATCCTTTCTGTAGTGGGGGGCCCAAAACTGGACACAATACTCCAGATGTGGCCTCACCAGTGCCGAACAGAGGGGAATAATCACTTCCCTCAATCTGCTGGCAATGCTCCTACTAATGCACTAGTCCATTAGGTAGACATAAAAACAATATAGTCTTTGGTCTTTATTCCACAGTTTATGAGACTATATATCCTCTTGTCTCACATTCATTATCCCAGTCTTGCAGTGAAAGCCACATTTCATCTACCAGACAAACTCCTTTTACTTCAACATGAACTGGAATGGAATGCATTAACATTAATCTAATATGAAGGTAGTCACTTGCTACTGTAAATTCTATTGTACTTTTTGTTTGTAAAGATTTTTACTTGCTGTACTTTCTCTTTTTTCTCCCGACTTAATATACAGAATAATATCCTTCCTTCCTGTTACTTTTTTAGCTGATCTTCATAATTCACCTTTGATATTCTTAAGGGGGGGATAGCTCAGTGCTTTGAGCATTGGCCTGTTAAACCCAGGGTTCTGAGTTCAATGCTTGAGGGGGCCACTTAGGGATCTGGGGCAAAATCAGTACTTGGTCCTGCTAGTGAAGGCAGGGGGCTGGACTCAATGACCTTTCAAGGTCCCTTCCAGTTCTAGGAGATAGGATATCTCTATTTATTTATGAGTATCACCTCTACTAGTTAATACTTTTATGTTACTGGATTTGGGCTATATCAACATAGTGAGTAAATAAATACAGCACAAGCACTTATTTTACAGCTGTTTAAAATCATCTGTATTGTTATGCTTTATATTCTGTAATTAAGAGATATGCCTACACTGGAGCTGGAGGTGCAATTTCCAGCTTGGGTAGACATACCTTGCTAGCTCTGATCAAGCCAGTGCACTACAAATAGCAGTGTAGCCACAGCTGCACAATGATGGGATGGGCTAGCTGCCCTGAATACAAACCATTGGACCATTGTGCAGCTGTGGCTACAGGGTTTTTAGCACATTACTGACACTAGCTCTAATTGAGCTAAGACTACCCAAGCAAAAAATTGCACTTCCTGTTCCAGTATAGACATACCCTCAGGATGATTTTGGCCCAGGGCATCTGCGTCACCTTCAGTTATGAATTTGGCTCATAATGCTTGAATGATTCCCAGTAAAGTCAATAGACTAGATCATCAGCCCTGCTATGTCCCATTTTTATGCTGCTCCTTGGCATAGGAAAATCCCCAGGTAGCCCACAGCCAGTATAGCTCACTTTGCACTTACCCCTGGTCCTCCCAATACAGTGGAAGTTCTGGAGGGAGCAGGTCTGCTGCACTTTGCACTCCTGCAATCCTAGCCAGCAGAATGGCCCCAAACGGGCCATTAACCAGCTCTACAGCTGCTCTAATATGTCAGGAGCCAAGCAGCTGCCCCCAGGATCAAGGAAGCACAAAAGTAGCCAATCTCTTTGGGACTTGCACTAAGGGTAGCTCAGCCAGAGCTGATGGTGAGACATAATGATTATACATAGATGACTTGCAAGGTCAAGCCTGTAAGGCCAAAATTTCAGACACCAGTGCTAAGCTGTACTTGCAAAGGAACATGTGCCTGCTGTGTTCAAATGGAAAAATACATTAGCAAAGGGTCATTTGGAGCATAACTCTTTGATCATCGCATGCAAATGTGGCATTTCCATGCCCAATTGACACAGACATATTTTGTGGGCACCACTTGGGGACCAACATCTGAAAATACTGCCCTTAAGCTTAATCAAGAAGAAATAAGAAATACATGGAAAGCTAACCCAGCCAGCTATACAGCACTCTATCCTACTCATCAACATAAAGTCTGGATTATATTCTTGCAGACTTTGTATAGCTAAGCATACAGTACCCATTCATGTAACTAAGAGAATCAAGCCATTTTTTCCTTAGAAATTATATTAACATTAAGGTACTGATTCCACATAGAAAAATAGATTTTCTATTACCAACATTTTATGAACAGCATAAAATCAATACAGTGCATATAAAACTTGTTTGAACCATATTAAACATAATGTCAGTAGAATGAATAAAGCAAACTGTGTATTTTCTTTGACTGATTAAGGGTTATGACCCACTGCAAATTTGGATCTGCCTTGTTTAACAGTCATGATTAACTGTGCTCATAACGTCCTACAATATAGCTGAACTCCAGCAGCTCACTTCGGAAATTATTATGATAACTCAGAATTATGTCAAAACTGAAGAGCCTTTGACTGTCTGGATTTTCCTCAGTCTTTGTGAACACTTCTGCCTTCTCCAAGGAAGCTGACGGAAGAAATTATTCCTTCATTTTCTTTTCTATTCTTTGTCCAACTTACAATATATTGCACCAAATTCTTTGCTGCTGTAAACACATGAAACGCCATGGAAGTCAACTGAGCAGCAACCATTTACACCAGCAGAGGATTTGGCCTATTCATTCATTTCTGCTGCTTCGCAGTATTTGTTCAGCTGTGTTCCCAACTGTTCCACTTCTGTCTCAGAAGAAAATGTATATATATTTTTTCAGCTTGAGTTAAATTTTAGAAGTAATTTCTTAACCATTACATTGAGATTTTAAAAAGCAGATCCATCTTAAGCATGACCTTAACTCATGTGACAATGAGAATTCTTACTTGTTTTTAGTCAAAATACCACATCTATATTTCATTGGAAATTTTAGATAGGAAATACATGGCTGAGAATATATTCTATGACATTCCAAGAAGAAGCATAATTAAGATACTCTGGTGCCATTTACTGCATTTCTCAGAATAGGAAAGCTACTGTAGATGGAGACAGGTTTTCATCTCTATTGGATCACTGTTTCTCTGCCTATTGATTCTGGGTCTACCCTTAGGATTCCAATACAACTGCAAGAAGTGAGACTGGTGATTCAATAAGTGGCAAACTTCTCAGTATTGGCCCATATTGAACCGATGGAAAAGTTCAGATAACTTATCAGTAGTTGGGGGTTCCTCTTACCTCAAACTTGCAGCTCTGGAAGCAGAAATGTCTCCAATCTGTACCAATCTTATTCTCAGTATGGAATTAGGAAGTACTGGAAGTCTCAGGAAACAGCCCATTCTCTTGCAATTTCCAACTCAATTTTACAAATCTTAGAAAAATTAAATAGCTCAGAAAGGCACCCAGATTTCTGAGGATTTGCTCACTACTAGAATGTCAAAACTGGACAGGTTTTCCTATGCATAATATAGCCTTAAGTCCAAATCTGACTATGAAAAAATATCAATGACTAATTTCAATTCCTCAGAAATTAAATCTTCCAAAATATTTGTAGGTTTTGATGCAGAAAGCTAAGGAGGGATGATCAGAAGAACAAGGAAAAGAATGAGTGGTGACCTTGAAAGAGAAGTATCGATTGGGTTTTGTCTTGTGAACAGAGAGAGGCGAAACTGAAACCAACCATCCTGAATCATTAATGAATTCCAGTAGCGTACTCCTAACTCCATTTCTATATTCATTCAAGTGAAACCTTTCCCCAGACTTCCTCCCATAAGCACACATGTATACTTCTCATGAAAAACACACCACATGCTCATCCAAGAAATCTTAAAATGCATCTAGGGAGCAACTTGAAAGTGTTCCTTATTTCCTTTTGCATATTTTTCGAGTCTCTTTTGTAAAACATTATGTTTAGAAAAAGTGTCAAACAACTGATGTGTGCAATTACACATCGTACTCACTAGTTCCAACTGATGAAGAAGAGGATATGCCAGTCTTTGAGCTTTTTCATGTGGCTGGGAAACCTTGAATCAGACATTCCATCTAAAACCTTACAGCTTTTCTTTAAAAAATTGGCTCTCCACTGACGGGGATACTATGAGGAGAAGATGATTCAAGCTGTGGCATAAGTTACATCAGGAAAGTCAATGGAAGTGAGTGTAATTTGGAGTAGTTTATGCACTAAGAGTGTGTGGAAGGGCATGGTGAGGAGCAGGAAAACAGATGGGGTATATTTAGGTGCAAAATAAGTTTCCCCTAATGTACTTTACACATTACTACATTCTTCTTTGGGCAACTTTCTGCTACTATTCCTTCAATTCTTCTTCTAAATTCTCTTCTTGCCACTCAGACAGAGTATTCCCAAACTTTATTCTTTATTTACTTTCCTTTATTCTTAAAGGTAAGTTTAGGTATTAATTCCACTTCGTGCACTCCAGAGGAAGCGTCATCTTTTAAGTGCTCATTATTGGTTTGACTAACCCTGCTTCATACACTGACCATGTTGCAGAATTACTTCTGTATCCCAAGAACAAAAGAACATACAAATGGCCATGCTGGGTCAGACCAATGGTCTATCGAGCCCAGTACCCTGTCTTCAGATAGTGGCTGGTGCTAGATGGTTCAGAGGGAATGAACAGACCAGGGAAATTTTTGGGTGATCCATCCCGTCATCCAGTCCCATCTTTTGGCAATCAGAGGCGTAGGGACACCTGGAGCATGGGGTTGTATCCCTGACCATCTTGGCTGATTGCCACTGATGAATCTATCCTCCATGAATTTATCTAATTCTTTTTTTAACAAATTATATTTTTGGCCTTTATAACATCCCCTGGAAATGAGTTCCATAGGTTGACTGTGTGTTGTGTAAAGAAATATTTCTTTATGTTAATTTTAAATCCACTGCCTATTAATTTTGCCAGGTGACCCCTGGTTCTTGTGTTATGTGAAAGGGTAAATAACACTTCCTTATTAACTTTCTCCACACCATTCATGATTTTATAGACCTCTATCGTATCCTTCCTTTGTTGTCTCTTTTCTAAGCCGAACAGTTCCAGTCTTCTTAACCCTTCCTCAGATGAAGGGGGGTGGGGGGGGGCTGTGCACTCCGGTGGATCAAAGCAAGTTCAATATAACGCCGTTTCACCTATAATGCGGTAAGATTTTTTGGCTCCCGAGGACAGCGTTATATCGAGGTAGAGGTGTACATCTTTTTTTAGATGAGACAACCAGAACTGAACTCAGTATTCAAGGGTGGACATACCATGCATTTACATAGTGGCATTATGGTATTTTTTTACTTCTTATCTGTCCATTTCCTAATGGTTCCTAACATTCTGTTAGCTTTCTGGACTGCCGCTGCACATTGAGCAGATGTTTTCAGAGAACTATCCACAATGACTCCAAGATCTCTTTCTTGACTGGTAACAGTTTATTTAGACCCCATCATTTTGGGGGCATAGAGTTGGGATTGTTTTCCAATGTGCCTTACTTTGCATTTATCTGCCATTCTGTTGTCCAGTCACACAGTTTAAAGAGATCCCTCTGTAACTCTTTGCAGTCAGCTTTGGACTTAATTATCTTCAGTAATTTTTGTATCGTCTGCAAATTCTGCCATCTCACTGTTTCCCCCCTTTTCCAGAACATTTATGAATACCTTGAACAGCACTGGTCCCAGTACAGATCCTTGGGGGACCCCGCTATTTACCCCCTCCATTGTGAAAACTGACCATTTATTCCTACCCTTTGTTTCCTATCTTTTAACCAGTTACTGATACATGAGAGGACCTTTCCTTTATCACATGACTGCTTACTTTGCTCAAAAGCCTTTGATGTGGGACCTTGTTAAAGGCTTTCTGAAAGTCCAAGTACCCTATATCCAGTGGATCACCCTTGTCCACATGCTTGCTGACACCTTCAAAGAATTCACATAGATTGGTGAGGCATGATTTCCCTTTACCAAAGCCATGTTGATTCTTCCCCAACATATTGTGTTCATCCATGTGACTGATAATTCTGTTTTTTACTATAGTTTCTACCAATTTGCCTGATACTGAAGTTAGGCTTACCAGCCAAGATCACTTCTGGAGCCTTTTTTAAAAATCAATGTTCCGTTAGCTATCCTCCAGTCACCTGGTACAGAGGCTGATTTAAGTGATAGGTTACATACCACAGTTAGTAGTTCTGGTATTTCATATTTGAGTTTATTCAGAACTCTTTGGTGAATACCATCTGGGCCTAGTGACTTATTACTGCTTCATTTATCAATTTGTTCCAAAAACTTCCATATTGACATCTCAATCTGGGCCAGTTCCTCAAATCTATCACCTAAAAAGAATGGTTCAGCTGTGTGAATCTCCTTCACATCCTCTGCAGTGAGGACAAATGCAAAGAATTCATTCATGGGCGATGTGTAATGTAGGCAAGGGAAGGCTGTGCCTACCCAAACAGTCACGGGTGACCACGCCCACGCTCCACCCCAGGCCAGGCCCCTCCTACCTGCAGCGTGCAGCTACAATTAAGCCCCAGCCCAGTCACCCTGCTCTCTAGGGAGCCTGCTGGGGCTGGGGCCACCCTGTCATTGGGGTCGTGCTGCCCGCCACATGCTCTGGGGGGGAGTAAGGTGGCTCAGCCAGGCACTCGGGCTGGCGTCAGTCAGGGAGGCCTTCAGTGGCGGGGGTGCCGGCCAGCTGGGGGTCAGGCCAGGTGGTGTGGCCTAGGGCGGCTGGGGCCACGCTGGCCAGTGCTCTGGGGCTGGAGCTGCGTTGGCCGGTCCTCCAGTGCTGGGAAGACTGGGGCTGCGCTCCCTGGCACTCCAGGACTGGGAAGGTTGGGGCTGCACTGCCCAGCGCTCTGGGACCAGAGGGGCTGGGGCCATGCTGCCCGGCTCTCCGGTGCCGCGCTGCCCGGTGCTCCAAGGCTGGGGGGGAAGCTGAGGGTGCTAGCCTGGGTCAGAGGCCAGCAGCCACAGTGGGGGGGAGCAAACTGGCAGCGCTAGGCAGGGCCCAGTGTCCACAGTGGGGGCTGGGCTTCAGTGAGCATGGAAGGGGCAGGGCCCCAGGCAGAAGGGGTGTGGCTGGGGCGAGCCTCCCCAAGCCATAGGTTCACCCACCGCCCATGAATTCATTTATTTTTTCCACAACAGCCTTGTGGTCTTCCTTGAGTGCTCCTTTAGCACTTCAATTGTTCAGTGGCCTCACTGACTGCTTGGCAGGATTCCAGCTTCTGACCGACTTAATTTTTTGTTTGTTTGTTTGGTTGGTTTTTTGCTGTTAGTTTTTGTGTATTTTGCTATTTGCTCTTCAATTTTTGGGGTGGGAGGAGGGTCTGCCTAAATTGTATGTTTACACTCGGCCTGCCAGAGTTTATACTCCTTTCTATTTTCCTCAGTCGGAGGAATTTATAAGGATGTCTTTTTGTCTCTAACCACCTCTTTTACTCTATTGTTTAGCCATAGTGGCTCTTTTCTTTTTTATACACTTACTGTTGTTGTTTTTTATTTCTGGTATATACTGGATACATCTGATAATTTATTTCTACAAAGCAGGCATAATTAGAGGGAAAGAGCCTTCTTGGTCCCAGAAGGCTTTTATTAAACAAATCAGCTACCTGAAGGGACTGGGCCTACAATTATTAAAGAGATTTCAGCAGATTTCTCAAAAACATGGCAATTTTGTTTTCCAACCTTGGGAAGACAGGCAAACAGACAAATGACCGTTAATCCAAGGTATTTTCCACAGAAGAGACAGAATCAAATAGAGAAAGGGATAGCAGGAAACTATAGATATGAGATGATTATTCAGTTCATGAGCTGCTATTTAAAGGGAATAAATCCAAGTGCTCTTGCTCCCACTAACACATTGCAGTGTGTTTGTAGAACTCTTCAAATTACATATGTGTAAGTGAGAGCTTCTATGGTAACTGGTATGTATGTGACTGCTTCCATCACTAATGCTATTTCAAATGTCTAGAAATCTGTAATCATTCTTAGAAAACAGCACATTAGAAAAAGGAAATATTTAATTTAACCTCTGCTCCAAGGACAATATAATGCCATTGACAGAGGTGAAAATTAGTATACTTGGTGTCAAATTCAGGGGCTTTTCTACAGTAACATGACACTATTAGGCACTATAACACTGTCACCACTTCCAGACTTAATGGTTCAGGATTCATTTAACAAATAGAATCTTAAGTAATATCTGGTACACAAATGGACTGTGTAACTAGAAGTGAATGCCTGTGATTTCAGTTTATACAGTGTAAAATAGTCTCTTTCAAAGCAGAGATTATCCTTTGGCATAAAACTATGAAATATAACAGTTCTGATCTTCATGGAGATTTACAATTTTTACCCTAAAGATAAAACTGCCTGAAAAGATGAAAACATTATGCTAAAGGAACAAGTGAGCTAGAGTTTGGTAAGAAAGAATCACTTACACTGTGTTTAAGGAAGAAAGCAAAAGATGAGCTGAGGATTTATTACAGTGAATGACCACAATGCCAAAGAATATTGTAAAAACCATACTGGAAGAAAGACAAGGTGGATGAGGGAATATCTTTTGTTGGACCAACTTTTGTTGGCGAAAGAGGCACACTTTTGCACTACCCAGAGCTCTTCTTCAAAAGCTTGCAGCTCAAAAGCTTGTCTCTTTCACCAACAGAAAACGATAAAAGATATTACTTCACCCACCTTGTCTTTCTACTATCCTGGAACCAACATGGCTACAACACTAAAACATACTGGAACAAAGGCAGACACTAATGTGTCTTAAATCATAGAAGATTAGGGTTGAAAGAGACCTCAGGAGGTCATCTAGTCCAAACCCCTGCTCAAAGCAGGACCAACTCCAACTAAATCATCCTAGCCAGGGCTTTGTCAAGCTGGGCCTTAAAAACCTCTAAGGATGGAGATTCCACCACCTCCCTAGATAACCCATTCCAGTGCTTCACCACTCTCCTAATGAAATAGTTTTTCTTAATATCCAACTTAGACCTCCCCCACTGCAACTTGAGACCATTACTCCTTGTTCTGTCATCTGCCACCACTGAGAACAGCCTAGCTCCATCCTCTTTGGAACCTCCCTTCAGGTAGTTGAAGGCTGATATCAAATTCCCCCCACTCTTTTCTTCTGCAGACTAAATAAGCCCAGTTCCCTCAGCCTCTGCTCGTAAGTCATGTGTCCCAGCTCCCTAATCATTTTTGTTGCCCTCCGCTGGACTCGCTCCAACTTGTCCACATCCTTTCTGTAGTTGGGGGGCCCAAAACTGGACGCAGTACTCCAGACGTGGCCTCACCAGTGCCAAACACAGGGGAATAATCACTTCCCTTGATCTGCTTGCAATGCTCCTACTAATGCAGCCCAATATGCTGTTAGCCTTCTTGGCAACGAGGGCACACTGTTGACTCATATCCAGATTCTCGTCCACTGTAATCCCCAGGTCCTTTTCTGCAGAACTGTCGCTTAGCCACTTGGTCCCCAGCCTATAGCAGTGCATAGGATTCTTCCATCCTAAGTGCAGGACTCTGCACTTGTCCTTGTTGAACCTCATCAGATTTATTTTGGCCCAATCCTTCAGTTTGTCTAGGCCACTCTGGACCCTATCCCTACCCTCCACCGTATCTACCTCTCCCCCCAGCATAGTGTCATCTGTGAACTTGCTTAGGGTGCAATTGATCCCATCATCCAGATACTTAATGAAGATGTTGAACGAAACCAGCCCCAGGACCAACCCCCTGGGGCACTCTGCTTGATACCCGCTGCCAACTAGACATCGAGCCGTTGATCACTACCTTTTGAGCCCAACAATCTAACCAGCTTTCTCTCCACCTTATAGTCCATTCATCCAATCCATACTTCTTTAACTTGTTGGCAAGAATACTGTGAGAAACCATATCAAAAGCTTTGCTAAAGTCAAGATATATCACGTCCACCACTTTCCCCATGTCCGCAGAGCCAGTTATCTCATCATAGAAGGCAATCAGGTTGGTCAGGCACGACGTGCCTTTGGTGAACCCATGTTGACTGTTCCTGGTCACCTTCCTCTCTTCCAAGTGCTTAAAAACTGATACCTTGAGGACCTGCTCCATGATTTTTCTGGGGACTGAGGTGAGACTGACCGGTCTGTAGTTCCCTGGATTCTCCTCCTTCCCTTTTTTAAAGATGGGCACTATATTTGCCTTTTTCCAATCATCCGGGACCTCCCCCAATTGCCATGAGTTTTCAAAAATAATGGCCAATGGCTCTGCAATCACATCAGCCAATTCCCTCAGCACCCTCAGATGCATTGCATCCGGCCCCATGGACTTGTGCATGTCCAGCTTTTCTAAATAGTCCTTAACTTGTACTTTCACCAGTCACCTCTTCCCCATACGGTGCCGTCCAGTGCAGCAGTCTGGGAGCTGACCTTGTCTGTGAAGACTGAGGCAAAAAAAAAAGCATTGAGTACTTCAGCTTTTTCCACATCATCTGTCACTAGATTGCTTCCCTCATTCAGTAAGGGTCCCACACTTTCCCTGACCTTCTTGTTGCTAACATACCTGTAGAAACCCTTCTTGTTACCCTTCACATCCCTTGCTAGCTACAACTCCAATTGTGCTTTGGCCTTCCTGATTACATCCCTGCATGCTTGAGCAATATTTTTATATTCCTCCCTAGTCATCTGTCCAAGTTTCCACTTCTTGTTTCCACTTCCACTAAATGATACCGGGAAAATGTAATTAAGCCACCAAACACATTTAATGGGGTTTTGGTGATGGACAACTTTTGTTAGGGAATGGTAGAGAAGAATTGCTCATAACGCAGATCAGGCAACGTGTAGGAAAAAATGTAAACTGAATGAGGAAATGACAAAGGAGTGAAAAATACGTTTGACTATCATATACCAGACTGTTTGTACATGTGGCATTCAATGTTCTTTAAGAACACAGACCTGTAGTTGTTTTTGATGGCAGCAGAACAAGGAATTTAAAAACCTAAAGACCATTTTTTCAGACCCTTAGGTCCTCATGTTCCCTTCTTACACCAAGGATGCTACAAACATTGCTGCTTCTAGTGAAGCTCTATTCCTTCATTCCACTGATCGCGAATAAACTTTCTATGGATTCAAGCAGGAGTAAAATGCAGTGAACTATATATATATAACAAAAAGGAATCCTAAGAATCAATTCATAATTCTGTTGGGGGTATGAAAACATGGTTTTAGTATTACAAACCAAAAGCAAAATTCCCCTCGGTAATATTTGATGCAGCTACCATCATCTGTATTGCAGATAACATTGCATAGACTGCACTGACATAGAACTTCCACTTATGTCAACGATAGTTTCATGTGTAGAATACACAATAGGATTCTGCAGAGCAGAAGAGGAGGAAGAATTTTGTCCTTATTCTTGGCTGCACTCAACAGTGTCAATCACCATGCCACATCTCCATCTCTCCTTTCTTTATGATTTGTGCAGCTGAACACCAGTTCTATTCAGCCATTCCTGTACATACAGAAATAACCTTAATATGGGTGAGTGGGAGAGACCTCATTTTGGTTACCATTATTTTAAATTTACATATTACACACACAGAAACTCACTTTATTCTTTGAAACATCTGTGGCTCACTGCTGTGAAGAAGGCCAGCTGCTGATGGAGTTTGTTATTTTATTATACTCTGATGTGTTTGCATTCAGTCTTGCGACCGTGTGCATTGCATGGGTCAGCTTTAGTAATCCTTTGGCTCCATATTATCCACAAAGGTGTCCTGGCTAGTGGCCAGTCTGGCTGCTGCTGTGCTATGTGCGTAACTTTGCATAGACTGTCTCATCTCCAGTTCTTCTGATCCTGCTGTGGCTGCAGATGTTCACCTCTAGGCCCTGCCTGCCTTAAATGTCATCATACTCACCCCAAGGCCACAGTGATTAATGCTGAGATGCAGTTTAAAGTCCTTCTTACAGCTCTCAGATGCAGAGTAGTCTGTGACCGTTCAGGCTCTCTGCGGAGCAACAGCAAGTGTCAGAGGAGCCCACACCCATCTGAGAGGTAAAAGGGGTCCTCCACAGTATGAGCACAGTTCTCTGCCGCTGGTCTCACTCTGGACTGCAGTGGTACCTACTGCACTGCAGTATGTTGCTTGTTTCGGCAACAGTGCAGGCCAGGTCCAACTGTGCTTCCTCTTGGACTAGTGCGTCTTCCAGCTCCACAAAGGTAATAGCCAAGGCTAATCAGTCTCATGCAGTACTCTAAATGCACTTCACCCTCCATACCCTGGGCCTTCCTCTTTTATCTGCTCTCCTCCATAGTCCTCTCTCGCTCAATTATGCCACTAACAATATTCAACCAGGTTTCTCATACCTGATAAGAGCAGACCCAGCTCTCACATGTGCTGCTTCTCGCCCTGTGGTACAGGTTCACACACCTGCTGTCACTGGGAGCCCCCTTCACTCTTAGTATAGAGTAAGGGCTTGTCTCTACACTAGCCGCCGGATTGCTGGGCAGCAATCGATCCAGCGGGGGTTGATTTATCGCATCTAGATGCAATAAATCAACCGCTGAGCGCTCTCCCGTCGACTCCGGTACTCCACCAGAACGAGGAGCGCAAGTGAAGACACTGCGGTAAGTAGATCTAAGTACGTCGACTTCAGCTACGCTATTCACGTACCTGAAGCTTCGTATCTTAGATCGACCCGGTGCGGTAGTGTAGACAAGCCCTTAGGCTGTCTAGTGCAGAGTAAGAAAAAACCCACTTCATTGTGGACACTCTTGCAGTGGGCTCAACAGTGTTGTGGTACCCCCAAAATCAGAGTGTATCAGACATGCTGTTCAGGGCAACGTGATGCCAAACACTCTAATGCTCTGCCCATATTTCCTCCACTGCCAGCTGTGTACACAGCCTCCCAGCCACATCTTTCCTGTTCCTCTCTTCCTCCCCACCAGTTTGTTCCTCTCCTTGACCTTCTACCACAATGACAAAGCATATGTAAGAATTTTCCAATGCTCACTTGCCTCCTATCCCTAAAAACTGCCCTGCCCTCTTACCTAACAACCCAAAAGAGCACTGACCATGAATGACAGGTGAATGGATAGATATCTGTGAAACAGTCGTCACTTTTTGGATTAAGTTTCACTGCCACATCAGGCTTACATGTAATTCCATTAACTTCAATCGAATAATTTCTGACTTGTATCAGTGTGAGAAGAGGAAAAAGTCTATTATTATTGGTATGACTGTAGTGAGCAGGGGCCCTAATAAGGAGCATGACCTCCATTGTGCTAGTTAACGTACAAGTAGGTGCGGGGCATGATATTCTGCGCTGTGCCCCTTGGTGGAGCAGCACAGAACTCATAGTCCAGCAGGAGGGGATCTAAAGCGTCTTTAACATCACTTTTGCATATTCCCAATCCCTAACGGCTCCAGGGCAGGAGCCGTCTCTTGTGTAATTTAGACAGCTCTGGGGGATTCTCTAAATTACAGCAGCTTCTACAGGCTGTCCAGCATCTCCATGGAGCTGCACACTCCTCCCAGCCTAATATGCCCCTATTACAGGACTTGCAAGGGGATCCTCATAAACCAGCCTTACAGATGGCTTCTACAGTGCTTGTGCCAAAGGAATCCTCTGCCTGGCAGAACTGAGGCCTTTAGTGTCCCTTTTAGCCATTCTGTTCCTTTTCCCAAGTGTAAAAGGAGCCAGTGCAGGGTATTGGGCTTTACGTCTCCCATTCCTGTCCCTTCCAACTCCTCCCACCTCCCCTTTTCACTTTTTCTCCTCTACTAAGCAACACTGCATCCAACTCCCCTCCCCGCCTCCACATTGCTGTCATCTACCATCACCCAACTCTTCCCCATCAGCCTTCCTCTTTACTTTCAACTCCTAACTCTCCCTTTTCATCTCCCACACTCCTCCATGGCAACTTCAACTTCCACATTTATGACCCATATGACCTGTTGGCTGCAGGTTGAACGAAGAAGAGGTGATGGGGAGGAAATCTGCAGCTCTCAGCCTCTCTGTGGCATCCAGTCGGGCTCTCAGCCCTCTCCTCCCTGCCCTCTAAGCTCACTGAGCACACGGTATTCAGATTTCTTCTCCTGCAATTCCATCCAAAACTCTCTTCATTCTGGCTTCCATCTCATGAACTCCATTGAAACAGCTCTTGACCTCTTCCTGGCCAAAACTCAGAACCAATACTCCATCCACATCCTCCTTGTCTTGTCAGCCACCTTTGACACCAATGAACATGTTCTTCTTGACATCTTGTCCTCCTGTGGCTTCCATGACAATGCCCTCTCCCTCTATGACCTCTCTAAGATACAGCCTTTCCTATCCATCCACACAGGCTTGTCCAGGCTCTCATCATCTTGTGTCTCAATTATGGCAACATCCTTTTCTCCAGCCTTGACAAATGCCATCTTGCCCTGCTCATATCCATTCAGAATGCTGATGCAAAGATCACTTTCCTACCCTGTCGTTTTGACCACATCTCTTCGTATCCCTCCCCTTTCTCTATTGCTTCAAATATACGCTATTTGTCTTCATTTTCAAGGCCTTTCACAGCCTCTTTCTACCCTACCTATCATCTCTCATTCACTATTGAGATGTTGGAAACTCCTGTTTCCAACCAGCCAATGATATCCCTCATACTTGGGAGGAGCTTCCCATAAATATCCATAAAGCTACCTCATTATCCTCCATAAAACTCTCCTTTGCCACAATGCCTACAAAAAACTTGACAACAGTTAGGCTGCTGGTGCACGGAACTCACTGCCTATCATGCTGACCAATATGGTCTCAGTGTTTCCTTGTACTCCCCTGCCTATCTGTATCCACCTGTTGTCTCTTGCTTTATACTTAGATTTCAAGCTCTTTTTGTTCTGTATTTGTACAGTGTCTAGTACAAGGGGTTCTGGTCCATTCAGTAATACAAACAACATAGCATTTTTCATGCCTGTCCAAAGCTTAATACGACTCGTGTTTTAGATCAGGACACGTATATCTGATTCAGCCCAAATTACTAATTTATCCTTCTTCTCTTTGTGAAGACACTTGAACCATTACTTTAGAGTCAAGCTCAGAAAATACATAAAATTTATTGTCCTGCCAGACTAAGGACCAAAAGCATTGCTGTTGTAAATAGGAGCAGATCCATTTAAGAGGCTCTCCATCCATCTACACCAGTGGTGAATTTGGCCCTAAATCTTCAATCATAACAAGTAAATACTATTTTTCAGGTAGAGAAAACCAAACCAGGTGACTTTGTTAAATTGGATTCACAGAATTAAAATTCCCTGTATCTCTTTTTTTTTCTTTTACTACCTTTGTATATATGTTTTGCATACTTAGCAGCTTTTTTAAAAAATGAGACAAAACAAAAGGAATGCCTCAGAACCATAACCACATACTTAACAGTGAATCATGAAGAATAAATCCAAAATGAAATCATCCAAAATGACGAAGTTGCTATATAAAAGATTAAAGTATGAACACACTGGAGGAACAAGAATATATCTGAATAATCAAAGAATCATAGAAATGAGGCCGGATTAAGTATACCTAGACCATCCCTGAAAGTGGCAATCCTGTTCTTAAAAATCTCCAGGGACAGGGGATTCCACAACCTCCCTTGCTAACCTGTTCCAGTCCTTAAGTATCCTTACAATTTAAAAGTTTTTCCTAAAATCTAACTTAAATCTCCCTCAGTCTACATGGAGAACAAGTGATCACAGTCATCTTTATTACAGCCTTTTATGTATTTGAAGACTTATATCCCCACCAGCCTTCTCTTGTCAAAATTAAACATGCCCAATTCACCCAACCTTTTCTTATAGGTCATATTTTTACAAAACTCTTATAATTTTTGTTGCTCTCTTTGGAACTCTCTCCAATGTGTTTAGATCTTTCTTAAGAGTGGTGCCCAAATGTAATGTAAATGTAATAATGTAAAGGTCTGTCAAATTATCAGTAGAAAATAATCCAGGGCCACATTTTGGAAGGGCTTCTTCAATTGCACACAACACTTCTGAGAGCACAGCCATTTGTATGCAGCAAAACCTGAACGTGCAGGCCCAGCTACATGCATGGATATGAACAGCTCAGTGCACACATACCTGAATTGTGCACAAAGGCCCTGATTCAACAAGGTACTTAGGCACACACCTAACTTTAAGTACCTGAAAAGCCCCATTAAGTCAACAGCATGGACTTTGCTGAATCAGAGCAATAAAGATGGATTTTTGCACATGTAAACAGACACATTCAGATATAAGTGCAAAATTCAATGCTCTAAATCACTGCAAGTATTTCAGCTAGTAAGCTATTTAAGATCAAGCACCATTCTATTATACCTTTCACATCCAGAACCATGTGTGTTCTTAGCACAATGTCGAGTTAAAAGACCAAGATTCAGATTTAGTTGTATTTAGGTGGAGGAGGAGGTTTAATTTCCTGTGTTATGCTGGTATTATATAAACAATCTCATAGATGGGTACGAAAGATGACATAACCAACCACAATGACTGCTATTATATCATGCTGGTACTCTATAAACAATCTCATAGATAAATATGGAAGATGACAACCAACCACAATGGCTTTGTCTACTGCATAAGGAATCTATACCACCTCTCCACAAAAGAGGTTAACCCCCCATCAATATGCTCACAGAACTTGAGTCTTATTTACAGTAAAGCCTCTTTACACTGCTTTGGCAGTATACATGAAAATCAAGCCCACAATCTCTCTATTATGAAGAGAATCTCTACTCACAGGTATGCAATTAGATATTATTTCACCATAACACCATCTTTAGAGACTAACAGTCTATTGTGTGCAGTGCATTTAAAAAAATTAAAAAGGACTTTATATCAGTTTTAAACACTAACAACCCATCAGTTTAATTATGAAGTAATAGTAAATATCAAAGGGGCTGAAGTTCCCATCATAACTGAGGTTATCCTAGTTAAATATCCCTTCCAAAATTTGTTAATATTAATTATAACAACTCTGGATATTCTTGATATAAATGTCCAATCTGTTTTTAAATCTTGCTAAATTCTTGGCCTCAGTGACTTCCAGGTTTTTTGCCACTCATTCCATTTCAGCTGAATACTGATAACCCCTAAACCTCTGATACACACCAATACCATCAAGAAATGTCAGTTGACTCTCACTTAAGATTAGTGCAAATTGAAAGCCAATAGAAGTTATGCTAGTGGAAAGCTGATATAAATGAGAGGAGTACGCAGTGCAGAGTTTTTAACTGAAATGTTTAGGGAGTCATTACTGTAGAAACTGCCATAACTTTGTTGCATTTTACTACGCTTGGAAGAGAGTAAATACATGCTTTTTTAAAAAAAGTCATAAAAAGGTCACTCTTAAGAGGGAATGATGGCTCATTGCATGAAGGAGTTTGCAAAGCTGTATACTAACCAGCCACAATAGCCACCGAGAGATAAAAAATACTGGAGGTACCTATGCTTTGGCTTTTTGGCAAAGAATGTTTTATTAGTGTAAAGAATAAGGAACTTAAAGAACACTGAGAAAGGAAAACAGAGAAACTGCACACAGCACACTATAGCAAAATGACAGTATTAATGAGAACGTAACACCATGGTGTCAAAAGAATCTTAGCCAAAGATATGTGAAGTATAGTAATGAGGGAAATT
Source organism: Trachemys scripta elegans (assembly GCF_013100865.1). Taxonomy (NCBI): domain Eukaryota; kingdom Metazoa; phylum Chordata; order Testudines; family Emydidae; genus Trachemys; species Trachemys scripta. The sequence goes on from NC_048303.1 coordinate 86,588,626, forward strand.
TGGGAGGCAGCATTCTCTACTGTGTAAAGCGCTGGACTGGGAGTCAGGAGATGTAGGTTCCATTGCCAGTGCTGCCACTGACTGGCTGGGTGATCTTGGGTAAGTTACTTTGCTTCATTGTGCCTCTGTTTCCCCTCCCATCTTTTATCTGTCAGATTTGCTTAGATTGCAAGTTCTTTGGGGTTGTCTCTCTCTGTACATTTATAAAGCACCTAGCACAATGGGGCCCTGATCTTGAATGGGTCCCTGATGCTTTCATGTAATAATATAAATAATAATAAGGGGAAATGGGTGGACTGAGAAAACCCCATATTTAGGAGAAAAAATAGGAATGACTATTCGAAATATAGAAAACAAAAAAAAATGTGGTGTATGCAGGATTTTACTTTACAGTGATTCACAGCTGCAAGAAGTCACAAGAAATCCTCAGGAGTCTAGCACTGGACAGAAGTCCTGTATTTGCAATTACTGCCAGCTAAGACGCTGGTGCTTTAGTTTAGCCCACAAGTAACTACAGCATAAGAGCCAGGTCAGCAAATGACCCACTGGATCTGACTTTTGAAATGAGGTGCTGTTTTTGGCATATTTTCCCAAATGGCACAGTAAAAAGTGAAAAGACTGACAGAGTGGTGCTTTAGCAGTTGGGGGAAGGGATGGAGGGGAAGTTAGCTTTGGGCAGGTTTTAACCTGGAAAAAGGAACATTTCTGTGAGACTGTTGTGATATTATACAGATGTACTAGGTCTGAAATATCCATTTAATGCTCTTTCACAAGGCTAATGGAAAAATAGCTACTGAAATATACACACTGATAAGTGCAAAAGTAGTAGTGGTATTTTAGGTAATTAGTTCCACCTGCTAAAACACTAACTGTGGAAGCACAAATACCAGACTCCAGGCAAAAGCAATAAATAAAAATAAATATTTTTTTGTTTTATTTTCCCTTTGAACCATATTTTGCAGCAACATCACAAATCAGAGATATCAACTTTTGGAAACAGAAAATAGCACACAAACATGGATGGGCTCAGGCCAGAAGTCCTTTCTAAGAAAGGCTCCAGCCACAGCACCAGTTCTAGTGTTTGATTAGTCCTCAGTTACTCCTGGGAGCACTCAATCTCCATTAACTCAATTAACTGACTTTATGAGTACTTTTTTTTTATTATTTTAATTAAAATGACAATATCCACTGTCCACAGCTGAAGGTAAATTTCTGATGTGTTCTAAAAGGTCCGTTGGTCTGTGTGTGTGTTGCGTGTAGGGGCATTGTTAAAAATCTGGGGACAACAAGTGAATGTTAGAAATATATGCACAGACATTCCTAAAGCTTGTTGTGAATCTGCTACATTCACAGGTCCCACAAGGCTTAAATATACTATATCATTACATACAATATTTCCACTTCCACATTTGGAACTAGCTATATCACTGAATACTACAGTAGCCAGTTCTTTCTTATTAAAGCCATGTCTATTTTATGCTTTTTATAATATAAACAGGATCCCACCTCTCTTTTACAATGTGTAGCTACCTAATGTGCATTTACAAAGGAGGAGGTTAATATTTAATATTAATACACAGAAGTCAAGGTCTTTGACAGATTTAAGGACTGGTGACAGTTCATACAATAGCTGCATAGTGAGGCAGAATTATAATTCTTTGTGGACTTGCATATCTTAGGTACTTGTATGGCTTGTGTTACCATAGTATCTGAACATATCACAGTCTGTAATGAGTTTATCCTAGTACTACTCTTGTGAGGTAGGGAAGTACTATTGTTCCCATTTTATAGGTGGGAGAACTGAGACACAGAAAGAGAAACCAACTTGTCCAAGAGCACACTGCAAGTCTGTGGCAATGCACAGAACTGGACCCAATTCTCTCGAATCTCAGGCTAGTTCCCTAACCACCGAACCACTTCCTCCCTTATTGAGCACAGCACACAATGCCTTATGGGCATTAAAACGTAACAGCTGCATCTCTGAGTTCTCATACATACCATCCCTATTTTCCATTTTCCAACTGACCATTTAGAGCATGAGGAGGACACAGCCTGTCTAGCTGTCCACAGTGCAAATGCTAATTAAAGCTTCAGGGAAAGTATTTGGTAATCTGTGGAGGACATGAAGGATATTTCTCTGACATTTTAAAAACACTTCTTACATAGCTTGCCTTACTGCATATTATGCCCCAGGGCATTCAGCTAAGCCAGACAGTTGAAGAAATAACAGTGGCATTAACCTTTGACATTAAGAATAAAAATAATCCAGAAGAAATAAGACTTCTCTCAGTAGTTACTTTGCCCACTTTATTTAATTATAACATTATGTTTTTTTCAGAGTGCCAAATAACTTGAACAGAACAGCATAAGGAGATTCCCCCCAAACACCCCATCATTATTCCTCTTTCCCCAGTCCACTTCCCTTTTCTTTTAATTAATCAATCTCAGAAAGAAATAAAATTTGATCTCATTTTCCTAGATCAGCTTCTCAGTTCCATTGTGGAGGCATCATTCCTCTCTTGTTTCAGAAATCAGTAAAGCGAGAAGCATTCAATGAGACAGAAAGGTGCAAGGAACAGAAAGAAGAGAGGCTGGGAGAAAATTGCTTGAAAAATAAAAGCAAAAATGAAAGCATGAGATATACATAGGCCAGACAGAGTGGGTGGCCAAAGAGACAGAGTTGGATTGGTAGTGGCACAAGGAGTTTTCTGAAAAATAAATTCAGGGGTGAGGCCACCATGCTCTTTCCTGAGGTCATAGAGCCCTGTGTCTTCATTTCATCCCATCTCTCTCAGCAAATCCCCAGTTATTTTATTTCAGCAACAGCTGAATGATTTACAGCACATTAATCCAGCATATGGGCCAAAGAGACATCAATGCCAGGGCTGCCTGGTTGCAGCTCAAGACAGAATTTGGGTATAATTTTTAAGGTTAGTAAATGTGAAGGGCTGAATTGTGTGCAGTCTGAGAGAAGAGGCAGTGCAGAGGTGCACCACTCCAGTGGAGGCAGGAAGACAGGCAGAGCAGTTACTGTGTCATTGACAGGTGTGGCCTGTGCTCAGCCACCCACATAAAACTAGCTTTGTCTACTGATCCAGTAGGAGACAGGGGCCATAGCAGTGGATCTGGATTCATGAAATGCCTGCACTCCTTGTGTAGGAAGGAAATAAGGGGCTCTCTTGCATGCTCTTTCACACTCACACTCAGCCCCAGCCCAGCAGGTCTTTATTACTTGTTTCCAGCTTCAAATTATGTAATTACAAAGCTGAAACTCATTCCAATTTATAAATCCAGCATATAATCTTATGTATTTCTTAAGCTCCATATGAAGACATCAATTAACATAGGGGCCCTTCTTGGCCCCACTCTGCTGTTATTAGCTTAAGAAACTAATTCTGTTTTTGTTTTCAATACTTAGGGTTTCCACTATTTCCCGAAAATTAATAATCAGTGCTATTTTTAGCATAATCATTGAATGGCATATTGATGTCTCTTCTGGAGATATGATGGCACTTAGTCAAATGCCAAGGCTGTCCCAGTCATATTGATCGCTAACAGTGGAAAATACATGTCAATTTGTGTGTCTGAGATCAGGAAGGGTCTAGTAAGTTCAGATAAAATCTTATTTGAACCTTTGCCTGGAATTGAAACCAAACCCAAACTGAACTTTTTTGGAGGTTCAAGTATAGTTAACTTTTTCCTTCATTATTTTTAACTTCTGTGAAATTAATTTAATTTTTGTACTTCCCAGTTCCATCCAAGATAGCTACAGAATTGGTGAATATTTCAACAGTGATTGTTGTGCAGTATTTCTTGCTCATTCAGAAACAGGAATTACCAGAAATCTTGCAAGAAAATCCATTCTTTGAGTTCTAGCCCAACTTCCAGTGTCAGGAGTTGAAATATTATGAAAATGGGAGCATTTCCAGACCAGCCAGAAGCAAAGAGTGTTGAAACTCTTGTTAATAAAGCCTATTACCATGGCAGCTCCGGACCAACATTGCCCAAGAAGTCTGGATAGTTCAGGTAAAGTTCAAAAAAGCATCTGAACTTTTTTTTTTTTTAATCCAAATTCTATCTCTGAACTTCTGAGATTCACGCACCACTAGTTTGAAGTAAATTTAAATCAGTGCAACTTTCCTCTGATTTCACTCTCACTACTATAATCAGGACTAGTTCCAGTGAAGTCAATGGAATTACAATGGCATCAAGCAGCTCTAAAGAGATAATCGTGTGCATTTTACAGAGTGAGCTATAAAAGTTAATCTCCGAGTCCAAGGTGACTATTTCCTAGTGATGTGAAATTCAATACTGAATGCTTTTACACACAGCCACAATAAAAAGGGTACTTCACCGTAATTAGATTGTGGTCTTCTGGTGAAGGAATAGATAAGTATCAGATATGGCCAGGCATTACAGAACTTTATCCACCAATCTAATCTAAGAACACGGGATTCCCAGACTCAGAAACCATGAAAGAAGTTGACCTGCTCAAAGTCTGATAGAGAAATTAGGACAATTCAATCAATCAGTACACAGACAGAATAAATATCTGTCATTAAAAGGTGGGATAACAACTGAGGAACAAGAAGGGAAAAATCCAGGCCACACAGGCAGGTATTGCAAAAGCAGCAGAGCAATATCTTGAGAAGCACAAATGTGTGGTCCCCACTGAGACTATTCAACAGCGTCTGGTAGACATTTCTGAGGTGATTTTCGTGAAAGATTTAACAACCTTCAAACAACATGCATTTTATTGTAACCTTTTGGCATTAAACTCTATATAATTAGGCCCAGATTCTGCATCTAAAGAGCACTCAGCACAGCTCAGAAAAGGGGGAGGGGGTGCAAAGGTGATTTTAAGCCACACCTGGGTCCTCCCCTGCATCTGAGGCCAATGCGTGCTGGGCCAGTTCCCAAGTACAATTTCGAAGCTGCTGTAAACTGCACCTGCTGCCAACAGCCCATAAGGACCATTCTACTAGCTGGGGATTGCAATGGTTTAATGACATTGAAGCCACAGCCCATTTCAACCAGCCATACAATCTTCAGCAGTGGTTTGGAGGGGTGTTGCAAAGGAGGTGCTATGGTTTCTCAGTACCTTTCAAGACTGTCCTTTCTACAAAGGAAACCTCAAGGGGCTAGCTCTGCTGGATTTATGTCTTCTTTGCAACAAAGCACATTTAAATGCACAGGAGAGTTGGAGCCTTTTTCAAAAAATTAACTTAAGACCATAAGAATGGCCATACTGGGTCAGACCAATGGTCTATCTAGCCCAGTATCCTGTCTCTGATGGTGGCCTGTGCCAAACACTTCAGAGGGAATGAGCACAACAGACAAATTTCAATGATCCACACCCCACATCCCCCATCATCCAGTCCTAGCTTCTGGCAATCAGAACCTTAGGAACACCCAGAGCATGGAGTTATATTCCTGACTGTCTTACCTATAAGCCATTGGTGGATTTATCCTCCGTGAACTTACCTAATTCTTTTTTGAACCCAGTTCTACTTTTGGCCTTCACAACATCCCCTGGCGCCGAGTTCTACAGGCTGTGTGTTGTGTGAAGAAATACTTCTTTTTGTTTGTTTAAAACCTGCTGCCTATTAACTTCATTGGGAGAGCCCTGGTTCTTGTGTTACGTGAGGGGGTAAGTAACACTTCTTTATTCTCTTTCTCCACACCATTCATGATTTTATAGACCTTGTCCATATCCACCCCGACCCATCTATTTTCTAAGATGACCAGTCCCAGTCTTTTTAATCTCTCCTTGTATGGAAGCTGTTCCAGGCCCCTTAATCATTTTTGTTGTCCTTCTCTGTACCTTTTCCAATTCTAATATATCTATTTTGAGATGGGGTGACCATAACTGAATGAGTATTCAAGATGTGAGTACACCATGGATTTATAGTGACTTAGTTTCCTTTGCATTTCTTCTTTTCTCTTTCCCCATTTGCTTCCTACATTCCATTTCCCCCCCATAGTACCTGTTCTCACTATGACTGACTTTATTGTGATGTTTAATTATGAGCTGTAATCTCTTCTGTCTTCCGCATTGCCTTCCATCACATCTTTTTTATCTTTTCCCTGCTTTTTCTGCCTACTGCGCTCTCTGTAATTCCTTAGGGATCAATTTGTAGCTGGCCCTTACGTGGGTGTGCTAGTGTCAGGGGGAGCAAAGACCCTTTCTCAATTGCATGACCTGTATAAGAGCAGGTCACAATTGTGCCACTGAGCAATAGGGCTGCACTAGGACTTTTCCTCCCCTGCAGCTCTGAGGGCATGGTCTACCTTAAAGAGGGCAGAGAGGGGTGGGAATTGGGAACCTGTTGGGAACCTGCACTTCATTACTTTCTTCATCTAGCTGCACTTTGGCTATAGCTACACTTGCAGATGTAGAGCGCCGGGAGTTAAACCAGCCCTTGGAGACAGCAGCAGGGAAAGCGCTGCTGTGTGTTCACACTGTCAGCTGCAAGCGCAGTGGCATGGCCACATTAGCAGCTCTTGCAACGCCACAAAGATAGTGCATTGCAGTAGCTATCCCAGTGTGCAAGTGGCTGCAGCATGCTTTTCAAAGGGGGGGTGGAGTGTGACAGGGAGTGTGTTGTGTGTATGTGGGGGGAGAGACAGTGTTTTGGGGGGTAGAGAGTGTGTCAGCATGCTGTCTTGTAAGTTCAGACAGTGGCAGGGGAAAGGGGGAAACCCCGACATCAGCCCCCACCCCCCGCCTCTCTTTCTCACACACAAATGCCTGCATTTGCAGCAGCAGCATTCCACAATAATGGTTTCCTTTGTCCCGGAGCAGATAAGCATGCGGGCTGTCAGAAACAGAGCTTTGAAAGGGGATCTCCACATGCCTGCAGCCAAGTTCAAAACAATGACCAGAATGGCCACTTGACTTCAAGGGATTTTGGGATGTTTCCAGAGGCCAATCACAGTGCAGTAATGCAACAAGTCATCCACACTGACACCCTGGCATTTCAGCCAGCGCTCAACAAGCTCTTGCTTTTTGTGGAGGTGGACTACCAGGGGCGCTCCAGCCGCGGAGTCAGGCACTCTCAGTGCTTTGCCAGTGTGGACACCTCAGGAGTTAGGGTGCCTGGGGCTGATTTAATGCACTCTGTAGTGCAAGTGTAGCCAAGCCTGTTATCTAACTTGCCATCATAGTACCAGACCCACAAGGTAAAGCAGCAGAAGTGGTGGGCAAAATCAAGAAACACAGTCTTGAGGAATATGAACTAAACCCAATAAGCCATAATAGCGAAGAGAAGGTGTGATGGGGTGCATATCCCACGCAGGCCCTGACTGAGTTAATGTGGGCCTGAGAGGCCAATTATGCTATCTAGCTGCCCCTGGAGGGTGGGCCAGACTTAACTGAACATTAGTCCCAGCTTGGGAAGGAGCTGGGTGGTTAGAGGAAGTTCAGGGCAGAAAGGGGCTACTAGTAAGGAGAAACGCTACAGCCACTCAGTGTAAGGGGAGGAGCATGCCAGCCCTGGATTGTGGGGTTGATCAAGACATAGAGGACAGTCTAGAGCAGCAGAAGCATGCTGGTAAAATAAGGTGGCTGCCAGCTAAGCTCCACTAAGCTGAAGGGTTGGTTTTGTATATTTTTTTTGGACCTTGGTTAAAAAAAAGAAACTGTGGCCCCAAAAGGGGCAGATCTCTGTAAAGTGGTCAAACAGGACACTTACGGCTGGACTTGACCAAAAGGACAGTGGGTGCAACTGAGGCAAAAGGGTGCTGCAATGCCACACCCAGCCAGGAGAGGGCATGTTAGGACAGCAACTTTGCTACTGGATAGAGAGCTCTGCCTGCATGAAAAGGCTTCTTTATATCCTTATAGAATGGTTGATGGGCCAGGGGTCTGTGTAAAGTCCTTCATATGCCATTTTTGCCAGGGATCAGTTCATAACAACAACAACCACCACCACAACAACACTTTGCACTTTTGCCATACAATGCTTTGCATCCTCAGCTTACAAGCATTAACAAATTAATCTTCCAAAACACCCATAAATGTCACCATCCTCACATTACAGAGGGTGATGCAGAGTCAGATAGTTTGTACAATTTGCCCAAGGCCACTGTGGTGGTCAGTGTCACAGATGGCATTGGAACAATGATGTAAAATAACATCCAATCTCTGATATCAGCCAGCTCCCTTCTTTTGCTTTTACATATGTGACCCTCAAGGACATCACAGATTTGAGCATGTTAAATTTCTTCCTAAATCTTATGTACGAATCTCATCGCCACCATACATCTTTAGTTAAATCTGCTTTGATACATTTTAGTTAACAGTCATAGAAATAAATAATACTAAAGCAATTTAAAGATGTTAAAGGGATTGAATCTCACAGCACCCCTGTAAAGCAGGTATAGTCAGCATTACTACATCACCAACACAGCATAGATGGGAAAACAGAGGGATGGAAAGTTTAAGTGACTTGATGAAGGTTGCACAGCAAATCTGTATCAGGCCTGAGAAAAGAACCCAGGTATCCTGCCTCTAAATCCCATATTTTGAGCATGGTTCTTCTAAATTATTTGGCATACAAGACAGAAAGTGTCCATAATGGGCTCTTTGAATGCTTGTTACAGATACATAAAGAGCTCGAAAACCTAATCATGTTTTGTAAATTACAGGTCTTTCCCAATTACATAAAAGCTTTTAGTTGTGCATCAAATGGAGTACAGCACTTCCCTTGTAATCCAGAGATTCTTCCTTTAGTTCACAGGAAACAGAATTGCTTGATCCAGGGTTGCATTAATATTGAGCAGAATAAAAATAAATTGTATATCTCCCCTTTTCCTTAACAGTCCTTTAATCCACTTGCTTAGCACATTCTCAGCTCTCAAGAACACAAGCCAGAGTAAAGGATACAGACTTTATTTTGAAATAAAGATATTTTGAAGTCACACGCTGCTTGACCCTGCCCCACCCCCACCAGGCACAGAAAAGTGATATACATTCAAATGGAGAACACAGTGAGCATCTGCTCACAGACAAGTAGGGGATAAGAGACCCCTCTTCCTGGCAATGAATGCTCTTTCCACAGGAATGTGCAAAAAGAGCCTGCACACAATTTGTCACATATACAGAATAGAATGACAAAGCAGCCCAATCGCCCCATTATTTAAAGTCATAAATATGATTAGCTGAGCAAATGATGGTTAAAGACTTTTAACTATAATGGATGGATGATACATTGTGTCAGAGAAGCTGTTACCACAAGTGCTGAATGACAATATTGGTGATTTAAGGCTTCTTTTATTCATATGGTTGTACAGCATTTTTTACTCAAACTAAAATATCATAAGATAAAGGCGAAACATGTCACAACCAAAGCCAAGTTCCTAGCGGTGCTCTCCTGTATTATCTTTAAACTGAAGTACAAAATGTAACAAGAGTTTGTCAGCAAAAGTAATATACTCTGGTAAAAGACAGAAAGCTTTTTAAGATAGTGGACAGTAATATTGTTTAGAAGATTTTTTTTTAAACTTAAAAAATTGTAAAGAAGGCTCAAGGTCTGTATAGAAGGGTTGGTGAAGTTACTCAGGAAAAAAATCACCAAGAAATAGATGAGAGAAAACATTTTCTTTACCTATATGCAGGCAGGCACACAAAATATGAGGTCTTGTTGGACTGATAACTTGTAGTCAAGCTAGTGAAAAAACATAACAGCCTGGCAGTCTGTTTATGACAAATTTACATACAGAAGCCACTATAATCTACTTGCAAGAGCTTGAAGGTCCAGCATTTAAAAAAATTGATAAATTGAATCAGTTGTTATATAAAGGTCATTGACTTATTCATGAAATTGACGCATATTGTTATTTGTTCAGACTGCAGACTTCCATACATACTCTGATGGGAGTGTAAAAATCATTCAAAAACGCATTCCCTGTTTAGGATGCAGGAGGTATCTTGAGGAGTAAAAGTAGCCTTTGGAGAGTGTGCTACCAAGCTCAGACTTGAGAACTGTTCTGGCACTGCTTAAGTACGATAGGAATTTCAGACTCAATTTATTCCCTTTTCTTTGGAGTATAGCACAAATCTTAAAGCACTGACAGCAGCTTCACACACACACAAAAATCCCTCGCCTCAAAGGAATTAAACAAACATATGCTTCCCTCAAGTTCTGTCAGAATCTATTTATTGTTTTCTTAAGAAGGTTCCCGTCCTCACCACCTTTCTGGTTCCAATAAAAGTCCCATTTGTGTTTGACCTTTACCAAAGAGCAATTCTCATAATACTGAGGTCTAATTATTTGTTCCCCTCCCCAGAGTTCTTAAAGAGCAAAGAGCATTAGGGACCCCAAGTATTGTCTTTGTGATGTGAACACCTCTTTGGCTTGTTATCATGTTTCTTACTGCTAACAGCTCCTCCTTGTCTGTACAAAAATATAAATTCAGTACCAAAAAAACCCCTTAATTTTGGTTCAAATTGGCATATATTTTTGAACTCTTTGTGAATTGAATTATGCTGTTTCAAATGTGACCCTCTGAGTTTTTGCCTATATCCAAGATTTAATTGCCGAATTCCATCAGATTTCTTCCTCCTTTTCCATTCTCTCAGTGTCATGTTGATACTAATTAACAATTGCAAAATTAAAAATGGGTTTATTTCCCAGCTGGTCACCTCACTTGTATTTCTCTTCCAATGGTGCAGGTAGACTGAAAGGAGGCCGGAAGTATTCTTCCATAAATCTCCTCAGTAGGGCTCATGAACTCACTCCAGCCCTCTCTGTTCTAGGACCCTGGTGCTCTTCCAGTTTTATAAGATGGATATAGTCAGACATACACCCGTCACAAGCATTTTCACATCCTCCAACAAGCATGCAAACCAAGAAGTTGCACAAGACCAATGCACAAATCTTGATGACCCTACTAGTAAATATATTCAAGAAATTAACAACAGGTTTCTTCAGCTACACTATAACCCTATGTGAGTGTCCAAAGGTCTCAGCCCCATGTTCAGAAAATGTACAGAAGTCTAGGACAAAGGTGATCGCATTTAGAGCCATCACTAAAAGAAATGGCTATTACAACAGGAACGCACATAGGTTTTATCAGATATAAGTGCATTTACACGTTTAGTATTGTAAGTACAGAACACATGAAAGTTAATAGTTGTAGTGGGGAGAGAAGAATATTCACATCTGGCATGCAGTGCTGATTATATTGTGTGACCTTCAAGAACAGAATGCCAAGCAGCCATATATTTTAATTTCCGAAGTTAATCATCAGGACGTTAGGACTCAGCACCTTCCTATAGTCCAAGAGGTAGGACACGACTTGAAGGAGAAATAAGACCGAAGTTGGCAGCTGTACTTCGACACAACACAATCCCCATCTTCAACCACAGTTCACTTCACTTACATGGTTGATAGGGTTTTTTTGGTTCTCAAATCTACTGCAGAGCTATCTTACTGTAATCTGGAAAAATAACAGCATGGCACAAACACCAAAATGTTCCTGTTCACCATCTCCTCTCAGTTATGTAAAAATAAATGAGAAACCCCAATACAAGTTGTATAAAACTTTGCTGACAGAGATATAGACTGAGCAATACATTATGGCTTTAAGCCACTGGCTATGGTGCACAGGGAGCGTTTGTGGAAAAACTAGCCCTGTGGAAGTTCCCAGAAGCCCTGTACATCAGACAGGCACAATGACGCCTAGGAAATCAGGAGGAACGTGCCCACCATGGCAGTCTTTGAAAGTGTTTAGCATGTGCTCACCTGGGTGAGGTCAGCGCTGCTGGACCAGGGGGAAGCTCCAACTTACCCCTTTCTGTCCCTTTATGAGAAGGCTAGCATCACCTTGTGTGCTAGTCTCACAGCATGCTTGGGTTCCTTGCCTGTGACTGCCTCCAGCCCTGAACCAGGGCACAGAGTGAGTTGGATATGAATGATCCTTGCACATACAAACCCAGGGAAACTTTAGCCCTAAGCAGAGTAGGTATTCTGTTGTACTGGAAATGCTGCTGATACTTGCTGACTGCAAGTAAGGCATGAATTTCACTCCTCATGGGGAGATATTGCCATACTCCATGCACCATTTTACACTGGACTCATACCTCTGACATTTGGTGGAACATATTTTCCCCATTTGCAGATGCTAGCTACATTGGAAAGGATCATTTACTTCTCCTTTCTGCTCATTATCAAGATTAACTACATGCCTTCTTTGGGTTTTTTTGTTTTTTTTCTGGACCATTGTTTGAGGAAGGGTGGAGAGAATGTTGAATGATGTGATGGTTGAGGGGCTTGCATTGTGTTCCCTCAAGATTACATAAAAAGGAGAAAAACCCTTTGTGTATCCCTGGCCTGCGTCATTCAGGAAGTTCTCTCTGGTGAACGCAAAATGCTCACAGAAGTACTTGGGAAGACATTCATTTGAAAAGATGATTTTGCCGTGTTTAAATACAAATTTTCCACAGCAAATTGAATATTTCCTCTTGGCCCAACTAAAACATGGATTAAAATGCACCAATTGTAAATTGACTTTTCCTCATTTGGGGCCCAATTCCAATGGCAAACCACCCACTGATTTCAGGAGTAGCAGGTTGGTCCTATTGTTTACAGGACAACTTTAAATTTTTAATACTGTATGCTGTGACTGGTGCTTACTGAACAAAATATAATCTCGCCACTGTTACCTTTCTTCCTTGCCCCCCAAGCCCACAACTAGTCTATCTTCACTTGTCTCCCATTATATGCTTAGACTGCAAGCTCTCTGCCGCAAAGACTTTTTTTGTATTACGTACATGTACAGCATCTAGCACATTGGGGACCTGATCCCTGATGGATCCTCTAAGCACTACTGTAACACAAACTAATGATGATAATAATGGTAATAATTTGAAAAAGTGTCTCTGAAGCTTTGGGCTAAGGATAAACCCAAGTTGCTAAGTTCAGGTCTGAATGCAAACTTCAAAGTTGGAAGATGTATGGATCAATTCAGGGCCATCTTTATTTTGAAGAATGTGGTCCTTTTCTGATGGAAACCTTCAAGGGCTTGTTTACAGTTAATTATAAGATTTTAAGATTACAAAGTGTAATCTATCAATTGGTATTTATTTACAGTAAATTAATCCTCAGAGTAAAAGTCCCTACCAGGGACAGTCATTTGAGGGAGCATACCCAAAGGAGTGAGCATTTTAGCTTGGGATCCAGAACGGTTTGCTATGGTTTGCTCACTGTTTCAATTAACAAAATAAAAATAAACTCCATGTTGAAGTTGCCACAGTTTCAAAATTTTACTCAGTGACTCACAAAGAAAGAAGTCCTTACACAAGTCCTTACACAAACATGCTCTAGGCAGGTTTGTAACTAGAAAAGCACTTATGCCATAGTGCAGATTGACAGGATTAGTAACTTATTGACTAATTTTGAAAATAAATGAACTTTTCTTACCTCTCCCAGATGGGAGATTAACTTGCTAGTAAAGAACTTCTTCAAACATTAGTATAGACAAATAGTAACATAACAAACATGCTATTCCAAGGACACTTTTAGAATCCAAATGCCAGAGATTTTACCATCCCTCCCTACAATTTAGCTCCGGCTTTCTTGTTCTTTCCCAATGCAACCCAAGTTGCTTCAGCATAAAAGAAAACATACTCCAAACCTTCTTTCAGTCCAGCATAACTCTTTCTACACTTTGAAACGTTACAGCTTTGTCCTTCAGATTTCAAATCCCCAATAAGGCCCGTGAGGATTCCACAGACTGGGAATAGTGTGCATGTATGTGAGGAGGAGGTGTATCATCTCAGGCCATATGTCTGCTGTTTTTCACTGACCACAGTTCTTCTCGATTTAAATCTCAGCTGCTCTAGGAATTCTCCCCGTCAAGAATCCCAGAGCTGACGGTACATCAGACAGATCTGAATGGCACAGTGTCAGGGCCCAGTCAGAGCCACAAACCATGAATGAGTTTTTATGGGATCGTTTTATGGGATGCATTGGCAGTGTGGTTTGGGGTCCCAAGAAAGATAAAGGGAGATGAGGGTCCTTAGGGATTAGTTATCACCTTCTCCACAGACCCTCAGCCTAAGAACAAAACATGGTTACCCTTTGGTCCATAGTGAAATACTCCCTGATCACCTATCCTCACCAAGTGTACAAGTTCCTTTTATAAATACACCTCCTCTAACACCTACAGAAATGGTCAGAGGGAGTAGTACTGAAGGTTTAAACAAAAATAAAAGGTTCAGAATTTTACTTTCACCACCTCACAGAAAGGGCTGACTGCCATTTCAATAAGTACTACCTCCTATGGTGTGGTACTGCAATGTAAGCTCTAATGTGACGGGTGCAGCACTTGCAGTAGTACCCCAGTTGTTGCAGCTCTAACCCTAACGTGCTTCCAAAATTGTAGTTTGAATTACCAAGTGTGGCTTTCATAATCCAATGCACATCAGAGTAAATTTCCTTTTTCTAGGGCCAGATTCTGCCATCCTACATTGAGTAACACCTTACCCCATGAATAGTCCCATTGGTTTTGCAGAGTAACGTACTACTAACGGACTTCAGGTGAAGAAAAAAAAAAATCAGGCCAGCAGAGAACAGGTGATTGCTTAAACCATGTGTTTGGATCAGAGTTTGGTTCAAGGCCTTTTATTTCTGTATTTATCCCCCTCTGGCCAGCTCCTTGCCTACTGTTCAAGTGGACTGATATGTGATGGCACTCTTTCTAGACTTTCATTGGTACTTCAGGAGCAGAGGCATGTGGGGCGTGATGGTCAGACCTATGACAACTAAGATAAACTTTAAGAAACAACACTTCTTACCTTTCATCCCAAACTTGGAGTGTCTTCCAAACTTCAGAATAATGAGCATTATCACTAGGCCAGTGCACACTAATGCTGCAATCCCCACCACAACATACACCTAAAAGAGAGAGCAAGAACAGTTCAATTTGTTGCATGATGATGAACTGTCTTCAAAAGCAATTAACATTTATTCAGAATAATCAAACTAGGCAAAGTTTTCTTTTAAAGGGAAAAAAAGACTGTCAGATCTAAGAGCACAGAGGGGACCATTATGTAGGCTCTCTCCCACCCTGCAGAGAACAGAGACTCTGCCAATTCCACATCCTGCAGAGGCCTCTTCATGGGTCTGGCACTGGGAGAGGAGACAAACTGGGTGAGATCCTCGGAGGAGGGGCTGAGTCAGAGGGCTGCATGTCATCCACCTCTGCAGCCCTATGGAGCTTTATCAGAAAAGATAATACAGTCTGAGGTATAACTTCCCCTGGGGCACAGCTGCTGACAAGGAAACCAGAACCAAAGCCACTGTGCAGCACAGAGCCTCTTCACAGATGGCCCTGACCTCTCACAGATCCCTCAGGATTCTGCATGGTATGAGATGGTCCCTGCTGTGCACAAATCCCACAAGGGACAATGTGGGGGTAGAGGAGGGGAAGTAATGCTCTGGAGATTTGCTGCCCCACCCAGACCCATGCCCACAGGTCTGAACTTCAGCTCCTACTTTGGGCCTTGATGTCCCTAACTGACAGTAACAGAATGGGGATACTGATTTGAGATCACTCCCACTGGCTCATATCTGTTAATAGTTTTTTTTTTTAATCCTGAACTTCTTTCCTCCTTCAATTCTATCGCCTGAGGTATTCTGAATATTTTAAATTGAAAAAAAAAAAAAACAACCTGTATGTACTGAAGCAATATCTAGTTTGTAGCTCCCACCCACCCACAACTTTCTACTCTTCCATAGCTTACAATTCTCCCTCCCATTCATGTATCATGTATCCGTGCACAAGGCACAATTCTCCACTGCCTTCCACCTTGTAAAGTAATTTACACTAAATGTTAAACTGTCAGAATGACAGTGCTTTACATTCACTTTGTGCAGGTATAAATGATTACACAGAAGTAAGGAAGTGGGGAATTCAGGCCCACTGAATTAGCTGTTTCTACTAAAAATCTCCATGTTATCTTTTAATAGCAACCCCATGAAAAATGGTGCCAAAATACAGAATTCTAATTTGATTTTTCATTATAACATGACTTCACTATGAACAGCAGTTGACTACCAGGTTTATAAATCCAGTGAGAGAGCTTTTCAAATTACCGTGAATTTCAAGGATGTGAAAATCTCTTACTTTGTAAATAAAATTACTGTATTTTAGGTCCTCTGAAAAACAAAAACATTGCACGACAGATCATCTCTAAGAGTTGGTCAGAAAAGTGATGTAAATTAAATTTCCACTTTATTCAGTATGAAAAATCACACACTCTTTCCCCCCTCCCCCCATTTTTTGGAAAGGGCATCTTGAACAATTCTAGCGACAGCTCGGATACACTATTAGGTTAGTGTCCCATCACAGCTTCATCAGTTCTATAGTCAGAAAGTCTGCCAAGATTACAAATCATGAAACAATGTATATACTTACAGTGATGCTATCTTCATTCTCTTTGTTGGAAACATCCGTAGAAGTGATTTGATTACTGTTATTCGTGGTGTCTCCAATATCATTAGGCGTGGTTTCATAATCTTAGGGAGGGGGGGAAAGATTGTCATCATTATTTCAGTTACTATAATACTGCAATGTTTGAAACATTTGCGACTCTTGAGTTCCTTGTAAAAGATGAATTGTTTCTATTTTATCAACTGAGCATTCTGCTGGGGGATCTACAAAGCCAAAAACTTCATTTGCTCCAGACGTTGCTTTTTAACCAACGTATAACCCATCAACATCTTAAAAAATAGCATTTTCCTTTCAAATGTAATAATCCATTGCTTATTTCTTATGTAAAATTTCAGAAAATGGATCTACACTGTAACGTATACTACCGAGAGAAGCTAGAGTTAAAGTTAAGGACGGACTTTTACTATAAACCTGGTTTTGGGTGCTTGTGACTAAAAACAAAAGACTGCCCTCAAGATTGAACTGTTGTAGCCTTATACTCAGCCAAAGCCCAAAGAGGAGGTTTTTTAAAAAAAAATTAGTTTGGGGACTTCTGGGGTATGTCTACATTACAGAAATAAATTGAGTCTCCCAGCCCAGATAAACAGACTTGTGCTAGCTTGACTCAAACTAGCACGCTAAAAATAGCAATATGGATGTTCCAGCTCCAGCAAAGACTGAGATAACAACCCAAGCTCACATCCAGGAGGTCAGTGGGCTTGAGAGCCTGAGCTGCCACCCATACTGCAACACCTACCCAGCTATTTTTAGCACACTAACTTGAGCCAAGCTAGTGCAAGTCAGTCTATCCAGGCCAGGGGTGAAGACAGGGGGACTCACTCCTAACTGCAGTGCAGAATTATCCTTTAATTTATTTTTGAGATTTTGGCAAAAGCCCATTTAGCTAGTTTTGAGTTGTCAAAGCGTGAAGGGACAGATCGCCTCATGTTAAAAAAATTTAAACACATTATTCTGTGTACTTGGATAACTCAAGAACATTTTAGGTTCCAAATTGCTAACTTGCCATAGACTTAATCCTGAAAAAAGGTTTCGTGCCAGACATTTCTTAAATTAAATTTCTTCAGACATGATGGACCACACCTACTCTTAGTTCCAATGGATAAATCCAGAATAACTCTACTGAAAGAAGAGTTTGGCCCAACAAAGTTGTTATTATTTGAAAACTGCACAATGGATTTATCAAATGCAGGATTTTCCACCAGCATTATTCCAAGATAACAAGGACTAAATACAAAACAAATGCAAAACTGTATTTATTTCTAGGATTACATACTAAACTGTGTGCATGTGTGTTAGAGAGAGAGAGAGAGAGAGAGAGAGAGAGAAACACATTCAAATAAATGTAATCAGTACAGTTATTGTAATTGTAATTCTAGTGTGATTATTTAAATAGGGTTACTATACGTCCGGTTTTTCCCGGACATGTCCCGCTTTTCAGCAATCAAACCCCCGTCCGGGGGGGAATTGCCAAAAAGCCGAACATGTCCGGAAAAAATACCGGCCGGGCACTTCCTCTCCCGCGGCTGCTCTGCTCCTCCCCGGACTCAGACTTCGGGTCTGGTTAAGAGCCAAGCTGCCCGAGCCAGCGCTACCGGCTTCGGACAGCCCCCGTGCCTCCGGACCCTGCGCAGCCGGAGCAGAGCAGCTGGAGCCGGGGAGGAGAAGTGCCCAGCCGGCGGCTCGGGGTCCGGAGGCAAGGGGGGCTGCCTGAAGCCGGTAGCGCTGGCTCGGGCAGCTTGGCTCTTAAACAGAGGGGCGGGGAAAGGGCGGAGTTGGGGCAGGGATGGGGATGGGAAAGGGGCGGGGCTAGGGCCCGTGGAGTGTCCTTTTTTTATTTTTTAAATATGGTAACCTTAATTTAAAAGTACAGTCAATCACAATTTTTTTCCCTATTTATACTTTGTTTAAATCCAGAAGAAATTTCAATGCCAAAATTCTGTAAATGGAATTTGAAAGTGGGGTAGGATCATTAGTGCTGTTTCTGTTCTCAAAACTGCCCTAGGGGAGGGGAGGATCTGCACTCTAATACACTTATCTTCACCTGGCACTCAGTGACATTTTGGAGGGGTTAGCTGGGAATGCATCCTGCATCTTGTATATGGCTGTTATTAGGGGGCTGGATTCTTTGGCTTTGTAGCATCTACATGGCTCTCCTTGTCACCAGTTCAACATCTGGTTAATTTGGTATAAAGCAGCCCTGCCAGACCAAGCTGACCCTCCTAGGTCTGCACCAGAATAGGCCAAAGGCCAGGATTTAGTCCAGCTCTAATAGTCTGTGTGCAAAGGGGCTCATTAACAGTGCTTTCAGGAGACTCATTGTAATTTCCTGACTTTAACATTTAAAACTTCAACCATAATGTTGCCTTAAGATGATTTCCCCTCCCTGTTCTCCTCTATAGCTACATATTTGCATCAGGCATCAAACTGTAGAGAAAAGCAATGGGACAGCATGCCTCATATTACACAGGTTACACCTTGGCCCTGCCTGCATTCCCCATCTGCGCAAGCAGTATGGCATCCGAGAGGTGCTGTGCAGGCTGGCAGTTAATGTCACCTGCACTTTTGTCCTGCCACGTTACAAAGGGGTGGGGGTGTTTGACCTACCTCTTCTGAAAACAATCCCTACGTCTGTTGCTGCATGAAAGGTCTAAGTGTACTTAGGTTCTTGTGGCTATAGCAGCTGGCTTTCTCTAGAAGTGAAGTTGTTGGCAATGCCTTTATTATGGAAGCTTTACCCCTTTTATTCTTCTATTCTACTTCTATTGCAGGGGCCATTATAAGTTCTTGGATCTGTTTTCATAATACAAGAACTAATCACAATGGCAAGGTAAAACACACATTAATAGATACGAAAATATATCACAATATGACCATCACATTTTCAGAGGGACAAATTTTGGTACCAGAGGGCAGAATTTGGCAAGCAATTTTTGCCAATAAAGTTTGCTATCTACATATCAGAAGGCCTGTGAAAGAGTATCTGGAGGGACTTATCAGAAGCATATACATTGTTCCATGTGCACATACATTTACTCTGACTCACCCACTGAGTTGGACTTTGAAACTTTAGGGCTTGATTCTTCACTGCCCTGTAACATTTGCAGTCATTTACCAGTGCAAAGTGTCAGCGTAAAATGAGCACACCCTTTGCAAACCTAATAGAATCATTTTGTGACACTGCAGTGGGTGTGGTTTTATCTGGCATACTTCCTTGTCTACCCCACAGACATGTTGAGAAGATTAACTATTTAAAGAATTAATGTAAAATTGTATGTAAATGCCAAATATTATTACCAACAAGACATCCTATATTCAAGTTCTAACCTTTGGATGGTAAGCATTTGTTTTAAAAACATTTAATGGAAAGTTTGGGGACTACCATATGCAGCACAGAGCCAAATCCAGAGGAATGGACCACATCGCACGTCAAAGGGCTTTCTCCACACAAAATCCTCAGCCCCACCCAGGCAGGCTGCCTGGCTCAACCACTAACACAAGGCCTAGGGAGGAGTAGCATAAGTGTCCCCCTTTGCCTCTCATTGATAGACCTTGATCTGGCAAGCCTATGAAGTGCCATCTCATTAGTCACCCACACCAAATCCACAGTCTGACTACCAGAGAGAGAGCTGCAAAGACCTATCACAAAACTCTGAGGCATGCAGGGGTGTGTGGAGACACAATTGAAAATATTTTCCATTCCATCTCCTGGTTAACCCATCTACTCCATGTTATTTCAGTAGGATTAAGAGGTGTCCCTTTTGCATCTTGCTCAACTATCCCTATTATTAGCTTTCAAATTTACATTTACCGATCTGTAGTTTAATATCATCCCCATATGGTGGTCTCTCTCTCCCCCATCACATATCCAAGTGTCAGTATATGCCTACTCCCTCCTGAAGAGCCTAATCCTGTGAGCCACTGAGTACCCAGTCATCCACTGAAGGAGTTGACAGCACTCAGAAACTTACAGGAGGTGTTTAGTACCTTGCAGGAGCAAGCTCTCAGAATCTGACTTTTTGTCCAAACTTTTTTCCTTTTACTGCTACTGTGACTCAGGAACCTTTTAGTGCCAACTGGAAAGGGGCAGAGAGGGGATGATAGGGGATTCCTGTTATCCTCTGAGTCTGGTTTTTACATTCTAGTAAAGAGGGTCATGTGAGGTCTCTAATAAAAAAAAAAAAAAAAAAAAAGCCAAAAAAGCCTGTCTGGTCATCAATATCATTGTAAAATGTTTGTACAGACACTATATAAAGAGTTATGTGTATATACCGAAAATTATGTTCATAAGTTATGCAACCAACAAAAGTGAAAACAGATTGTCAGACACGAGATGTTTATCCAGCTATCTGTTTATATGTAAGCAGGGGCAACCATTAGCATTCTAAGTCAAATGCTAACAAAGAGTTGGCAGAGATTTCAGAAAGAAACTAACAAGAAGAGAAAATAGCTCAGAGGTAAGGGAAGAGACCCTTTCTAGAGGTGCACATCAAAGGTTTGCTTGAGTATGTTTGGGGGGGACAAAGGATATGCCTAGTCATCCCTCACCTCGGAAGTAAATGGACAGCGAATTTACTTCATGAAAGTGGGATCTCCCCCAGACTTTGTTGAAAACAGCAACAAGAAATTTGAGTGAGATAAGCTTCTTTAGACAAGCAGGTAACTTGTTAGTTTAGGATCCAAAGAGCAAGTTATGATTTCGTTTTATATGTAGCCATTTGTTCCCAATATTCTTATTCACTATTACCTGAATGTTTGTTCTTTGATGATAAACTTATTCTTGTTTTCACTACAGAGCAGAAACTAATCCCAAAGTCATTTCCATGTTAAAGCGCTTCTACCAGTGACTCTCCCAAAAATTAATTATACGTATTTCCAGTCAGCTCACTTTCATCTCTCTCAGCAGCTCATCCCACTAAGTGAACCTATGGACTTGGAATAATTAAACTACAAAGAGTCTCAAAGAAAGCAAGAATTAACAGTTAGTATCTCTTAGTTACTGAAAAATGCTCCAAGGACAATAACATAAAAAGGGGAACAATGGAAATATCAGAATAATATTGTTTTTGGGTAGGACTAGAACTTGCAGGCTCTTGAACAAGATACTGAAACACATGTATAACTGTAAGAATATCAGTAGTCCTTACTGAAGTTAATGGGACTGCTCATATGCATGAAGTTACACATGTGCTTGAGTACTTTTACACAATGGGTGCCTCAGAGAATTATAAAGATCAAAACCAAAGTACATATAGGAAACGGTCCAAATTACCAAAAAAAAAAAAAAAAAGCATTTGTCCCTCCTTGGGGAAAAAAAGGGAGGGGAAGCTATGCTTTAATATTTCCAAACCACTTAAAGACAATTTGATGCCCCAATTGCACATTTGCTAAAGTTTAATGACATGGAATGGAATGGAATCAAAGCAATACAATTTAAATCAGCTTAAGGAAACTTAAGTTATGGGCTATTTCATCCAAATAACCATATACTGAGCAAGATCAAACCCTGCCTAAACCATAAAGGGTAGTTTGAAAGCACTGCTGAAGATGGACTTTCACACTTAATCAAATATAACAACAGTACACCTCTATCCCGATATAACTCGGGTTCATGTACAAGGTGGTAAAGCTCTGACACGCTGCTCTGAGCAGCGTGTAAAGGGTGCCGGGCCAGGCCGGGGCCGAGGGGTTGGATAACGGGCAGAGGGTCTCGGGGGCAGTCAGGCCCCCCCCCAAGGTTCTGGGAGGCAGGAGCTGTGGGGGGGGCACTTTTGGGGGCCCCGCAGTCCCAGAGTGGCCCTGGGGATTAGCGGGGGGGCCGGGAGCAGCCCACTCTGCTCCCCTTGCCCCAGTCCCAGCCATGTCGCTTGGGGGAGGGGACTTGGGGGAAGAGATCCCCCTCCGCACTCACTAGCAGCAGCGGAAGCGGAGCAGCCCGACCCCAGCCCGCTCCACTCTGCCACCTCCCAGCCGTGGCGCTCCGCTTCCCGCTGCAGGTGAGTATGGGGGCCATCCTTTCCCCAACCTCCCCACACTCACCTGCAGCGGGAAGCAGAGTGCCGCAGCTGGGAGCTGGGAGAGTGGAGCGGGCTGAGGCGGTGGTGCTCCGCTTCCCGCTGCAGGTGAGTGCGGGGAGGTTGGGGAAAGGACGGCCCCCGTACTCACCTGCAGCGGGAAGCGAAACGCCGCGGCTGGGAGGTGGCAGAGTGGAGCGGGCTGGGGCTGGGCTGCTCCGCTTCCGCTGCTGCTGGTGAGTGTGTGTGGGGGGATCCCTTCCCCCCAAACCCCACTCCCCCGAGCAACACGGCTGGGGTCGGGGCGAAGAAAGCGGAGTGGGCTGGGGCCGTGTCACTCCACTTCCTGCCGCAGATGAGTGCAGGAGGCATCCTTTCCCCAACCTCCCCGCACTCACCGACGGCCGGAAGCGGAGTGCCGCGGCTGGGAGGTGGCAGAGTGGAGCGGGCTGGGGCCGGCTGCTCCGCTTCCCGCCGCTGCTGGTGAGTGCCTGTCAGGGGGTGGGGGGATAAGGGACAGGGAGCAGGGGGGTTAGGTAGGGGGTAGGGTTCTGAGGGTGATTAGGGACGGGGGTCTCTGAAGGAGGTGGTCAGGGAACAAGGAGGGCCAAAGCAAGTGCGATATAACGCGGTCTCACCTATAACACGGTGAGATTTTTTGTCTCCCAAGGACCGCATTATATCGGGGTAGAGGTGTATTATATAAAAGTAGCCAACTGTTTTGCAGATTTTTCTCCCAATATTTGGTCCTCAAATTCTTTGTATTAAAACAAGATTCATCTCCTCCTTTTGGTACTTTTTACAACTTAATTGTAGAAGGATAGGCCCCAACGCCAACACAATCCAACTTCACAATGGTTACATGTAACTGTTGTTGGTTCATCTTGTAATAGTTTGGCCAGCCATACCAGAAGAGGCCAAAAAACATATTACTATCAGATTAAAAAGAAATTCTGTAACCTGGGATAAGGCAATACTTTATTAAGCTTGGATAAAGTTTTCAATAGCACCTAAGTCATACTGACTTTCAATTCATTATAAAAAAAAATTGTCCCTAACTCATGATGGACAGCCCAGAGATGTTAGAGAATAACTGCAGGTTTACAAACTGCTTTGCTGTTATGATAGAGATTGGGTCTTCATCAGGGAGGGGCTGACACGTTTTGCCTAAATCAGCGTCAGCGTCAGCTAAAATACTCTGGGTTCAAAAGCATGACTTTCGCTCAGATGTTAGCGGGTGCAAATTCTGACTATACAAGAGAGACTGGAGAAAAGGGGAGTGGGAGGGGAGTAAAAATAGGGTGAAAAATGAGCAGAGAGGTGGAATGAAAAACCAATACAGAGAGACAGAGGAAAGGAGTAAAGAGGGAAGAGGAAAAAAACAAGTTATAGGGGTGCTCACTTGTGCCAACCTCATTTTTTACTGGGAATTTTCCTCTCTCTGAGATGTAGCATAGGCTTCTCTATAGGTGGTAAAACATGCTTTTTATAAATACTGAATCATCAAAACGTTAACTTACAGGAGAAAAGATAATGAACTCAATTGCCCCCAAAACATAGAACTTTGAAAGGATCACAAAAACTCCAAATCCAAGAGTCGGGACACCAATAGCTCTAATCCTCCATTTGGGGATATTTACAACCACTCTATAGCAGTGCATTTATGTTTCTCCTAGTCTGAACGAACAGCAGCAGAGAAAGCAATAGAAAGCTCTATTTGTATTCATTTATCTTAAAATAATATAAGGCAGGAAAAGAACTATCAAAATAAAGAACACTTGGTTCACGTTAAAATAATATTTAAGTTTAATTCAGGGCTTTGGAGCGGAGCCCGGAGCTGGAGCGCAGAGCAACTCCGGAGCAGTGGAGCTGCAGGTTTTTGCCTGGAGCTGGAGCGGAGAGGGAGCACAACTCCAAAGCCCTGAACAGTCCATCTTTCCATTTTTGAGTTTCTTAATTTGTCATTTCTTTTTTGTACATTTTGAAAAAAAGAAAATCAAAATATATACCATAAAGTTCAGGATCCAGGATTGGGCCACTACCTGAACAGGAAAAAGAGAAAAGAAAGAGTTTGTAAATATCTTGCAAATGTGCATGAGGAGTAATAGTTTTTAGGAATTCTGTTCAGAGATAAAAGCTTATTAGCCTTAGCAATTATATTACATGATATCAATTGTCCACAAATTCAAATAACCGAAATACATTGTACAGGCTTTTTATTCAATTACATTTTTAATTATTTTCAGAGACATGCAAAATGTCAACATTTGCTTCATATGAAAGATCTGATCGACACCTAGGCTAAACTGAGTTCTGGCAAAGGCAGTTATGGTTCCAAACTGGGCCAAATTCTGCTCTGTTACATGGGTGTAAATCTGGAATAACTGCAGTATGTACTATTCCCATTGAAAAATCAATGGCAAAACTGTAGTTAATATTAATGGGACCAGAATTTGGCCAGTTAACTTCAATGGGAGTGGCAATGACTTGGGAATCAGGCTCAATTTTTAAAATGCCTTTGCAGATATTTTAATGCTTAGAGTTATAATGCAGATTAAGGTGCCCCCATGGGAATGGCCCCATCCAGGTGTAGAAATAAACATCAGGTGCAATGAGCATTTGTTATCTAACCTCAAGCTGCTTCTGATGGGGCTTTGCTCTTTGAAAATCTTCATAGATACAATTTTTTCCAATATTAAACATTCAAATTACGTGAAAAAGTTCTCAGGAGAGACCCAGTACACTAGCAGTTGTATATGTTTGCTATTCACAATCTGGAGGAAACAAAGTATTTGGGCTAACTCATGAGCTCGATAAGCTCAATGGCAAAACTACCATTAGATGTTAGTGGGACTAGGATTTGACCCTCAAAATGAAATTAACTCCTGGTCCAACTAGGTAGCATTAGAGAAAGGATTAATTTAACCCACTAGACCACAGATTAATTAAAGCCTTAATCCCTGCCTGTGAGGTAAAGGCTATGAAGTAACATATTCCATTCAGTTACCTTTTATACTTACTAAAGCCTTCATCTGAAAACCCAAAAGTCCAGCAAAAGTCACATTTCTGTCTCAATATCATAATTTTATGAAGGGGCTATCAGCTATTATTTTGATATTTCCATTTTTTTCTTTTTTTTTTTTTACGTTATTGTCCTTGGACTGTATTTCAGTAGCTAAAAGATACTGACTATCAATTCTTGCTTTCTGTGAAACTCTTTGTAGTTTAAATTATTTGTCTTAGTCATTCCAAGTTATTCTCAGTTAGTGGGATGAGCCAATGAAAGAGGTAAAGTGAGCTGACTGGAAATACTGTATAATTTTGGGAGAGTCATCGGTGCTTTAACATGGAAATGACATCAGAACTAGTTCCTACTCTGTGATTGGATTTTTCATGGAATCATTTTCAGACACTCCTGTCTGTGGATGTGGGGTATCTTCTGAAATCAAGATCTAAAGGTGTTTTTTCCTTCTTAAAAAGGCTTTTTCAGACTCTTATGTTCATCTGGGAGCAAACTGAACATTTGCCCTTTAGATTGTCATGGGGTGAGGCAAAGCTAGCTGTGATGTTCCCCAGATAGAGATGTCTTAGGCTGCCATGATCCTGCAATGATGGGGTTCAGATTATAAGATCTTCAGAGAAGTGACTGTCTTTGCATGTTTGGAAAGTGCCCAGCACACAGCGAGTGCTACCATAAATAAAAATAAATACTAAAAAAAAATGACTTGATGAAGAATTCAACAGAGAAACCACATGATATAGGGGCCTTTTGAGATTATGTGACTTTTTAGGCAACCCTTTCCTGGGAGCATTATTATGGAAAACTCCCTCACTATTCTAGAACAAACAAAATGTATTTCGGATAAGGTTAGCTCCAGCTATGACGGCACCCTGTATCTAGCTTGGCAAATAATAAATAAGGAAACTGTTATGTTAGGCAGCTGAACTAACGCACCTTGAACCAACACCTCCTACTTAAATATAGCCTCAAATATAGGGATAGTTGGTGGTTCAAAGCTGTACAAGTTTGAATGGTATTGATCCCACAAGCTGGATACACATCATAAGATACATGCTGTAGGCAGGGAAGGGTTCAGACTGATTTCTGCTAACTTGTTCACACAAAGATATCTGTGATTATATATGAGACCATGAACCAAAGCTCCAGATCACAGAAATGGGCCCTTAGTATTTAAAACAAAGGTTCTAGTGAATTATGTGGTTCACAGTGATAATTGCGATACCATTAATGTGCTCCAAGTACAAATCAGCTCTCTACCTTTATGCCTGCATTGTCAGCCAAGTATCCCATGAGAACGTCTGTTCTGCAAAGGGCACAATGTAGGCTGAGAAATTCTTGGCATGGACCCTATCTGCATCATGATTGATACAAGTTTAAGGTAGAGTATTATGTTGATATTGATGATCTCATGCTCGAAAGCGCTTGATGCTTCATTTTTATTTATTTTAATCATTCATTTTAATTTCTACAGTTTATGGGTGGGGTGGTTTTTTTATTTGTCTTTGTTTTTATCTTCAGTGCATTTGCCCATAAGTGATGTAAGAGTCACAGAATCAGTTCAAAGCTTGATGAAGATACGTCACCCCATTAAACACCAGGGCTGGTATTTAATTTCTATCATGCAGGCAAGGAAATGAACATAATGCCTGGGTGTGGGCCTATCTTCATGCTTCATTGTACAGTATGTTAGACAGACAATGAAACTACACAGTAACGATATCACTGAAAAAAAGCCTTTTAAGGGCTACAAAACTTGTGGTTGTGCTTTAGATAGCAACAATAAAATATTAGTGAAACATAAGGAGATTCTATTTTTTACTTTTGACTTTATTTCAGCTTCCAGGGCAGGAGAGTTGGGAGTGTAAAAAGGAGGAACCTATATCAACTCTGTAAGACCTGCTAAAGCCCAGTTCACAAATAGCATTCTGTAGAAAACCCATAAAGAAAAACTTTTTAGGAGTTTGCCTGGGTAGATGTTTCTTTCTGTTGTTAAATTTTAAGACTGGTTTGTAGCCACACATCACATATGTAATGATTTTTAAGATAAGAACATCCTGTCTGTGCTTATGATAGTCTCTTCTACAATGTATTTATGAAACTTAGTTTCCTCAGAGAACAGGGTTATGCTTACAGAACACAACATGGATTTTCTCTGAGATTTACAACTTTATTATGAATTAAAAACTGAAGGAATAAACAAACGCTGCCTGTATAAATGGAAGGATATGTTAAAGTCTGATTTATAATTAAAAATGCCACTACTGGGAAAGAAGGTTTAAGTTTTTAACCTAAAGGAGAAAATGTGCCAATAAAAGGCAGTTTGTTCAAAGAAAAAAATTCACTTTAAGTTCAAAGTAGCCTTGTTAAACTTATTGGGAAAACTGTTTATTCTTCTAAGCGAATGCAGCCAAGTTAATATCACTTTCCATTTTAAACAGTATGTATGTAAAGTGGACTGTTTTATTGAATTGTTATAATGCACTATTGGAAGCTGCCAGTAGCTGAAACTATGGTCTGTTCCTGTAACAATTTTATTAAGGAAAGGACTCTAGGGGGAAAGGGAGGAGAGAAGCTTCCTTAGAGCAGCAGGAGTAACTAGAGCTCTGTGTGTCAGTTCTGTATCTACTCCTACTCAAGCCTGGAAGAGAACTGTCACATACCTCATTGTTTCGGTTAAAACAGCTTGCTACAAGTACTGAATATGGCATGTATTTTCACTAGTGGTAATTTGTAACGAAGGTGAAAGAAATTAAAATCTGAAAGACTAAATAGCCAGCTCCTCTATCACTGTGAAATATTACATAGGACTGGACCTCACTATTTCAACTGACATGTTATTGCTACCTAATGTTTAGGGAAACTGAAATGTAAACTAGTGCCCAGATTTTCTGATACAAATGTGCAGTTTCTTGCACAAAAATGCATACACATTTGCACACCTGATTTCCCTATTCAATCAGCGTCAGTTTTCATACCAATGGGCAGATGGTTGCCTGCCATTTATCCATACAATTACTGTGCATGTATTTTTGAAGATCTGGGAATAAAGCATCAAACCAAGGCAAACACAATACATTTAGTGTAATCCCTGCAGTTTATTGGGTACCTATCATATCCTGACTCTGCCAAGGATGCAGTAAAGAGGATTGATACATAACGGTTCTCAACCTATTTATCATTGTGGGCCACATATATAGCTCTCAGTATGTTCTGTGGGCTGCATCCATACATACTACCTGTATGGCCCTAGGGATGTCACGTGGGCTGCAGCTGTGTGCTGACTGGGCCCAGAGTAGCTCACGGGCAGAGAACCACTGATATGGACCAGTAACAGTAGCCATCTTGTCCCTCCTGCCTCTTGGTTACTTATTTTCTCCCTTGCTCCCTCTGGTGTCCTAAGAATGTATTGGTGTCTACATGCTGTACTGCACTGCAGAATTTTCATTATCTTCTATTTTCTCTAGACACTTGTACATGGTCTTATGGATACAAAGCTTAGTCCTAGTCCCTCCTAAAGCAGAGCACCCCCTCGATTCATATTGAACTAGTGTTCAACATTTGCGGGATCAGTACATACATGTTTGAAAAAATACGTAAGAAAAATGTTTGTTTTTCATTTTGTCTGGACGTGGAGAAAAGGCATGGAGAGCAGGATTCGTGAAAGAGAGCTACTATGAGGCTCACTTCATAAAGTCTAATTGACAAGCAAAATTTTCAAATGCAAGGAGATTTAAAAAAAAAAAGCAGTTATCTGTAAATATCTACAACAAATTATTTTAAGAGAAAACTTTAAGAGAAAAATAAACTGGCCAGCAGTACTAGCTCTACACAATCCTCAAGATGCCATTGCTAATATAGTAAAGAGTACTCACCATCTCCAGGCATTGACATGAAATGAGCATCAACCCTTTTTTCATCTTCTCCATACTCGTTCTTCGCCAGTAAGGTATAAGCACCATTGTTCAAATGGGTAGGGTTGTCCAACTGAAGGCAGCCATGGTATTCACTTTGATTGCTAACATGTATTTTAGTACAGATGTATTCAGACTCATTCAGTATAGCCCCTTCATAGAACCACTGCAATGAGGGCTTGGGGTTCCCTTTCACAGTGAATGGAATACACCAGTGGTGGTCCGGGGTTGGAGGTTCAATAAATGTGATATTTGGTGCAACTATATTAAAAAGAAGAGTGAATAACATCAGAATATCCTAAACACATTTTTCCCCTCAAATTCTTGAGGGCATTTTTTAAAATCATTAAAGCTAAGAAATTGGCAGCTTTGGAAACTACAGCCTTGTGCTTATGGGTGTAGATATTCATACAGGAAGCCATCAGCTGTATGTGTGAACTTAATTCAGACCTGAAATGGACAATACCTCAATAAAGTCATTCTTTAAAATTAGATGTGTGAACTGGTTCCAATAAAACAAGAACCAACTTTAATAAATCATGCAAGTTCAGTAAAAGGTTTTTTATTACTCCTGATTTTAACCAAAGCACTTAAGTATTATTTTAAAAAGGGTATTTAACAGTTGGCCGGAATCAGGTATACTGGAAATATATTCAGATAGGCATGAAAACTTCTAGATGATTTTCATCATAGAATCATGGAACAGACCTATTAGTTCATTCACTGAATTCCCCTGCTAATTAATGCAGGATCATTTCCCATAGTCATTTTCTAGTACTTTGTCCAGTCCAGTTTTAAATTGTTATGGGCTTCTACTATTTCCCTTGGGAGGCTATTTCACAGCCTTGTACATTATCTCACTGTCAGGAAGTTTTCCTTGATATTCAGACTGAATTTTCCTTTGTTAATTGCATCTAATTACATCTAGTTATAAGTCCTTGTACCAATCACATTGGTGCCAATCCAAGATTCCTTGTTTACACCGTTCCAGTATTTGTAGCATATATCCTTTCCCTTAGCTATTTCATACCCAATTTGAACTATAAAATCATATGAAATTAATCTATAGCTACTTCTCTAAGATTTTTCTCTAATAAGCAAGCTCATTTTTAATAAAATGTGGGTTTGATCTGGATGATCAATATCTGAAGCTTGTAAAAACAGCCTACTTAATTCACTTAAGATAGATTCATATGGGAGCTTAGAGTTAAGGGGTCAATGTTTTATCCCCTGTGCTCATCCTCTTCTCCTGGACTTGACAGATAAATAGATTATTTCAAGGCTAAGGACTAACTAATATATGCCTGGGAAAACTAATGTTACAAGCTGATTTTTTTTTTAATTAAAAAAAATGTATCAGGCTTATTGGCTTAGATGAAAAGTTTTAAAATCCCAAATTATTAACAACAATTTGATCTCCGTCTTTGATGTGTGGGTATTTTTATATGCATATAAAATACACATGCACCCAGGCACCTTTTCACATTTACACTGCCATTGGAACATTTTGGACTTCAGAAATTTACTTTTGGCAGTTCAAACTGGAAGTTGATAGGCAGCTATGAGAGCACATATATGTAAGGGCAGAGTAATGAAGGGACACTACTACACAACAACTGCTGGTTATGCTGTTCCTCAGAATTAAAAGCAATGCAGTTTATACACTTAGGTGACATTCTTGTTTCAAAACCTTGCAGGCCCAACAGAAATATATACCCCAAATATTTTGTGCTGATGTAGTTTAGACAGCAGCTGAAATTGTATGCAAGCCTGTTTACGTACAGAACACCACAAGGTCAGCAGAAGCTTGGTCTTCTCCCACAATATTTTCTGCTATACATGAAATCCGTATTCCACTGTCCTTAGATGAAACATTCCTTATGGTTAGGGAAGCAGGATTCTTACTTGTATTACTCTACAAACAAGAAGAAAAAGTATTTGGCTTAAACAGAGTGTAGAACAAGAGAGACGCTGGGATTAGAGTCCTTCAGTTACCCTTCCTCTTAACCTTATTGCTAGAAAACTGAGTATTATATTTGCACAACATTTTATTCCATGTTGTAAATCAATGTACTGGGCCTGATTCTGAGGGTCTGTGTTGATTTACACACATATAATCCCACTAAGGAGGATGCTGATACATGCCTTCCTTCTACTTCACTGAGATCACATCAGGAATAAATCAGTGTAGAATTTGGCTGGTTGAGTTATACCCCTCAGTGGTACTAGTTGAAGGAAAAAGGGAATATTTCCACTCTATACACTGCCCAACCTCAATTACTCAAAAAATCTCAAAACATCCCAAACTTTCAGATAACTAGGGATGTGAGCCAGAAGCCCAAGTGCAGATGTCAAAGCCAAAAGAGTGGACACCCCCAATCACTTGGCTCCTCTACTCCCTGTCCTGTCATATCCAATCCCTCCCTTCATCTGCCCTCCTTCCCTTGCTCCATGTGGCCCTAGTCTACAATCCTCCCAGCTCCCACTCACTTCATCCCTCACTTTGATGCCTGGCTCACCCTCCCTCTCTCCAGTCCCCTACCGTGGCTCTGGATTACTTCTATTTCCATGTTGAAAAGGCCGACTCCACTGCCTCTGACTTTTTTTGTTAACTACTTCATGCAATTTCTAATTTTGGACTCACTTTCCCATTTACCATTTTATTAACCATATGGGCCTGGAGCCAGACCCTCAGCTGGTGTAAATCAGCACAGCTCCACTGGCTTCAGTGGAGCACTGCACATCTACACCAGTTGAGGATCCGGCCCCTGATCTTTTCCAGTCTCTCTCTCTCTCTCAATTCTTGATCACCACTTGTTTTTCTTCAAATTTATTACTCTTCGCCTTTCTTCCACCTCATCATTTACTCCTACGGTTCATCTCTGCTCTCATTTCCTCTTAATCTTGCTCTCTCTCCTCCTATACTCCTCCCAATCAATGCTTTACTGTTACCTCACTCTGGACTTTATACCTTTACTCCTGCTGTGGGCTCGACATGGTCTCCCACACCTTGACTACCAAGTTCCCGCTCTCCTCCCTCAGCTCTCTCTTGAAAACCTCTTCCTATCTTTAATCCTTCCTACAGTAAGTTGGTTTCTTCCACCACCTGAACTAAGGCCCATGTTTTCCCTTACGTGTGTTTGACCATAGGCAGATAGAAAAAAAACCCACAGTTATTGCCTCAATGTTTTGTAAAGCACTGTGTACAGCACTAAACAAATCATAAAAATCACCATATGTGCTGCAAAATTAAAGTACATTGGGATGAACTACAAGCAAACTGGCACTCTTAAAACAAAAAAGTTTTGCTTCTGACCTCTTAAATAGGTTTCTTAAAATGACCTCTAGTTTGTGTCTCTGGTTTTTAATTTCATGTGAAATATAAAGGAACTTTTTTTAAAATTAATAAACAAACAGTTAGGACTATTGCTTTAACATCGTCCTTTGCTAGGATTCTTCTTAATATGGAAAAGAGAAGACTGAGAGGGGACATGATAGCAGTTTGCAGATGATACCAAACTGGGAGGGATTGCAACTGCTTTGGAGGATAGGGTCATAATTCAAAATGATCTGGACAAATTGTCTGAGGTAAACAGGATGAAGTTTAATAAAGACAAATGCAAAGTGCTCCACTTATCATAGAATATCAGGGTTGGAAGGGATCTTAGGATGTCATCTAGTCCAACCCCCTGCTCAAAGCAGGACCAATCCCCAGATAGTTTTTTACCCCAGTTCCCTAAATGGCCCCCTCAAGGATTGAACTCACAACCCTGGGTTTAGCAGGCCAATGCTCAAACCACTGAGGTTTAGGTTGGACATTAGGGAAAAGTTCCTAACTGTCAGGGTGGTTAAACACTGGAATAAACTGCCTAGGGACATTGTGGAATCTCCACCTCTGGAGATATTTAAGAGCAGGTTAGATAAATATCTATCAGGGATGGTCTAGACAGTATTTGGTCCTGCCATGAGGGCAGGGGACTGGATTCGATGAGCTCTCGAGGTCCCTTCCAGCCCTAGAATCTATGAATCTATGCACTTAAGTGCTGAGCCTGCAATTGAATCTCTACTAAAGGGCTCTAGCACCTGTAGAACCCAATGACTTCAATGATACTCCATGAAGTATAAGGATCCGCCCACGAATGTCACATTTCAAGATCAGGATCTTAAGTGACTGTCTTTTTTACAACATATAGCACAATGGGGCTACAGTAATACAAATAATAAAAGTTAATAAGGGTGAAATCCTGGCTTCATTGAAATCAACATCAAAACTGTTGACTTCAATGGAGTCAGGATTTCACCCCAAGGCTAACAATGTAGAGCACACACTTGCTTTTCTCTACCCATGAGCAGTCCCATTGAAGTAATTGGTGCTCAGCAGGTTCAAGGGTGGGGAGGGGTGGGGGGCATGGATCAACATTCATATTGTGCTCCCTGTCAGTACCTGGCCTGGGCCCAGGAAGCCAATGATCCAACCAAGGGACCAAATTTGGTGATGAATCCTGGTCACATGCCACGTGAGGCACATTGCATGTACACTAAGAAGATGATGCAGGTTCAACAGTCCATCCATAGGGATTTAACTGCAGGATCAGACCCAAGTTCACAGTTAAGAAAACTCTAATGGCAGTCAATTGGACTATATGCATAAAGTGAAGCACATGGGTAGCTGTATGCAGGATTTGAGCCATTTCCTGGGATTTTTCTTTATAGGAGAGCAAGGAAAGAAGACAGACAGACGTAGCAGCAGGAGGAGAGCAGAGAAGCAGAAACAGAGACATGAAGGTGAGGAGAAAAGGAAAATAGAAAAACAAAACATAGAAGGGCAAGGATTGTGGTGAACAGTAAAGGAGTTTAAGAAGGTACTCTGTTATACTACTGATGAGACTAGTGTTATTCCATAGCTAAGGCTGAAGCTAGCTTCCATTATAGGGCACTCTGAAATTTCACAAGCATAAAATTATGACAAGATAGAATTTTTCTGGAAAGTTTGAAGTAAATCGGAAAAGTCACTTTGAAGATAGGAGAGTTTTAAAAAATGTAGGGTAATGCTCAAGAAGGGAAATCACCTCATTTGTTCTGGTGCATAACTCAAAAAAGGCTTAGCAGAGACTCCCCCAGTTGTTTTAATCTGTTGGTTTTTGGTTAGTACTGATGCATTTGGCTAGTTTCAGGCAGGTTATTTTAGCTATTAAATTCAGCTTCTCTGTACTTTACAGACCCCCAGTGTTCTTAAATTTGAACATCTCAAAAGCAGATCCTATACATTTTGCATAGGCCCATGTAGATGACCACAATGGAGGAAGTAACAGAGGGTTGAAGTCACATGGAACTGGGGGCCATCTGGGGGAGGAGAAAGAGTCCTTGAACAGCGTGCAAGCTCCTCCTATCACCAAGGAATTTGTAAACATTTTTAAAAATCCAAGACAATCCCTAGGAAAGAAACTTAACTAAAGCAGACACAAGGTTGTAACTATCTAGGAATTACTTACTTGAGGAGGGAAAAAGACATTATGAGAGGGGAGAGGAGACAGAACCAGCTATGCCAGCCTAACATTCCTGAGAATAACCTCTATGGAAATCACTAGCTTTGCTCATAGACCAGGGGTGGGCAAACTACCGCCCATGAGCCGGATCCGGCCCATGAGCCATTTTAAGCCAGCCCACGAGCTCCTGCTGGGGAGTGGGGTCGGGGGCCGCACCACATGGCTCGGCCCCACTCCGGCCAGGGCGCTGGATCAGGGGCTGCACCACGGGGCTCAGCCCCACTCCAGCACTCCAGCTAGGGCGGAGGATCGGGGGCCATACCACGCGGCTCCCGGAAGCCACGGCATGGCTCCTCTCTGGCTCCTACATGCTCCAATGGCTCCCTCCGGCGCTCCAATGGAAGCTGCAGAGGCAGTGCCTGCAGATGGGGCAGCGCGCAGAGTCGCCTGGCTGCGCTTCCGCGTAGGAGCCAGAGAAGGGACATACCGCTGCTTCTGGGAGCCGCTTGAGGTAAGCACCGCTTGGAGCCTCCACCCCTGAGCCTCTTCCAGTGCCCCAACTCCCTGCCCCAGTCCTGGCTCCCCTCCCGTTCTCCAAACCCCTTGATCCCAGACCGAAGCACCCTCCTGCACCCCAGCCCCATCCCAGAGCCCGCACCCGCAGCCGGAACCTGCACCCCTTCCCACTCCCCTGCCCCTGCCCTGATCCCTCTCCCGCCCTCCAAACCCCTTGGTCCCAGCCCAGAGCACCCTCCTACACCCAAAACTCCTTATCCCCAGCCCCACCCCAGAGCCCACACCCCAACCAGAGCCTCCTCCTGCACCTCAACCCCAATTTTGTGAGCATTCATGGCCCGCCATACAATTTCTATTTCCCGATGTGGCTCTCAGGCCAAAAAGTTTGCCCACCCCCGGCCTAGACAGTCTATGTTCTCTTTGCATTGCAGGACAGGATCTGAAGACCAGGGTCTAACCCTTTGTGTCTATGGCCATGCACCTCTTAAGGGCCAAAAAATAATTTAGGCAGTTTGTACCCCAAGGTAGCAGATGATTACAAAGCCAAAGCCATGAACTCCAGAGCGCAATGCAAATAAAGTGGATTTAAGCTGTCAGGCTGCACACTTGTTAAAGTCCTTATCAATATCTCCTTCATCAGAAGGAGATACATTGATTAAATCCTATCTTATGCACAATATGAAACATGGACACAGGAGGGTAGGAACATGAGGGACAGTCAGAGTTATTTGGGTGACCTTGGATAAGCATGTCCATACTGAATTGGTTTTCACTATTTCTCATAGTGTAAACTTAACATTGACTTTTATGGCTTACACTTGGCTTTTGTTGTTTTATAAAACAAACAAACAATGTTCTCAAGGTGTTTCCCCCACAAGAACAATTCATATTTATAACCACAACCCTGGCATAACCGCATTTTTGGCCTGTGAATATAGTAAATTTACACACACAGCCTTTCTTATCAGACTGTAATTTTCTATATAAGGAATGTTGTGACAATCAAATCTCACTTGACTTGCACTTTCCTGATTCATTATAGATAGATAGATAATGAGACAGAAAATATCATGTTGCCTCTATATAAATCCATGGTATGCCCACATCTTGAATACTATGTGCAGATGCAACCACCCCATCTCAAAAAATATATATTGGAATTGGAAAAGGTTCAGAAAAGGCAACAAACATTATTAGGGCTATGGAATGGCTTCCGTCTGAGGAGAGATTAATAAGACAGACTTTTCAGCTTGGAAAAGAAATGACTAATGGGGGATATGTTAGAGGTCTATAAAATCATGACTGGTGTGGAGAAAGTAAATAAGGAAGTGTTATTTACTCCTTCTCAAAACACAAGAACTAGGGGTCACCAAATGAAATTAACAGGCAGCAGGTTTAAAAGAAACAAAAGGAAATATTTCTTCACACAATGCACAGTCAACCTTTGCCAGAGGATGTTGTAAAGGCCAAGACTATAACAGGATTCAAAAAAGAACTAGATAAATTCATGGAGGATAGGTCCATCAATGGCTATTAGCCAGGATGGGCAGGGATGGTGTCCCGTGCCTCTGTTTTCCAGAAGCTGGGAATGGGTGACAGGGGATGGATCACTCGGTGTTTGCCTGTTCTGCTCATTCCCCCTGAGGCACCTGGCATTGGCCACTGTCAGAAGACAGGATACTGGGCTAGATGGACCTTTGGTCTGACCAAGTACAGCCGTTCTTATATTACCAGGACCCTTCCATAGAATTGTAGCACTATCAATTATAACTGGAGGCACAGAAACTGAAATAAAAGCCACTTTCTCAGAGAAATAAATGTTTGTTTGTCCCAGAAGCACTGCCGCAGTCACTGTGGATTAAGAATACCTGGGAAATAAATGCAAGGTAAACAATTTGCCATTTTGTATCTGTGATAATGAAAAGTAATAAGCTTAAAACCAGCCACACACCATTCTTCAGCAGGTATACCCAGTCTCTGGATAGCCAGCTATTGAAAGTAAAACTTACCTCATGTTTTGAAACAAGATTAGGGACAACCCAGGATACATTGGGAGATGGCACCCCAGTAGCTTCGCAGTACAGTGTAGTGCTCCTTCCTTCCACAACAGTGAGGTTATAAACACTCAAGTTTGCTGAGGGCAAGCCTGTGACACAAGCAAAAAAATATGTAAGTGTTTGTGTTTGTCATAGAAATAGGGTAAATATTCAAATAAGCTGTTCAACTCTTTGACAGCAGTCTGTATGTAATTGAAAACTCTGCTTACTCAGCTAACCAGAGATTCATTGTGGTCAGATGCTATTTGGTAAAAAAAAAAAAAAAAAAAGAATGCAAAGAACACATTTGGTACTACTACACAAGTATTCTCCACTCTACCAATCCACCTCCATAGAAAAGGTAGAAAGGACAGTCAGATGCCTAACGCCAATTGCGCCTTTAAAATCTCTCCTTCATTCTTGAGGGAAAATAAGATACAACTTACTTTTCTCATTTGTAGTGGTTGCAATAAAAAATCTTCATTTTCCTTTTGCCTAATTAACACTGTGGTGGTATTCCTAGAGTACCCTGAGCTATATGTACACTAAAGGGGAAATCTAACCCACATCATGATGCAGGGTCAGGGGAAAGAGTCCCAGAAACAATAGAATCCGAGTGGCGCCAGTCCACAAAGAGGTCACACACACATATGGAACCCAGATCTTCAGAGACAAACTGAGTAGGAAGGGCAGGGGCTATGGGCATGTCAAGGGAAGGAAGGGGCAGGGGCAGGGGCAGAGCAGCTCAAACTGTCCAGACCCTCTGCTCCTCAACTGTTTCAGGGCCATTTCTAGGGTACTTCAGCCACAGGACTGAACTAGCTTCAGTGAAACAGCTACTTTGTGTCATTTGCTAGGAAGCTGCTCTAACTTGTGTCTAGATCAGGGCTGACCCCAAGAATCAGGGAGCTGGAACCTGACGCTTCATCCCTTTGACCTGCATTGAGTGGTGCTCTGGTGCAGGAGAGAATCTAGCTCCACAAACCTATTATCGAGCAGATTTTCAGAAGAGTTCAGCTCCCAGAAGCTCCCTTTTAGGCACCCAAATGAAGTGGTCAGGTTTTTTGGTAGAGCTCGACACCCAAAACAATGGCTCTCAGACCAATAGGAGTTGTCATGTTTTGAGGACTTTTGAAAACCTGAACACGTCATTTAGGAGCCTAAACTGGAGTAGGACTCTTTTGAAAATATGGTCAGCAGCATATTAGGCCAAAAATCAACTGGTCTTCAGTGTATTTTTTCTGTCCTTCATAACTATACTTTTTTGCATTGAAAATAAGCAGTACACTGAAAACACGGGAGCTGTGTTATGTGAGATTGTGCCATCATCCACTACAGAAAGATAACTTTAGCTTTGCCCTCACCATGATGCTCAGCTCCGCAGCAATCTTAGACATGTTTTGTTTGCAATTTATCATCTCAAATATCCTGCACAGCAAAACAGCAGTGTTAGCTATGTATTGTTTTGCAATGAGTTTTCTTTTTCTGCAACAAAGCTTCTCTCTCTTTTTTTTTTTAAATTAGGGTGGAGCAGTTTCCGTCATGCACTTGCAGGTTTACACGTTTAGCAAGGTGATTTTTTTTTTATTATAAAGCCCCATAGTGAGTTCCTTATTCTGATTTGTGTTAATTAGAGCACATTAATATGTTGGCCAAAAATTCAATAGAAACTTGAAATATCACTTGAAGTTTAATTAGTTCAATAAAAATGAAATGAAAAGTAGTAATAGCAAAGGCAGGACAAATCATTTTCCAGGCACTGCTTTCTTGCCTAATAAGATTTGAAATCATCAGGAGTATACAATAACTGCTTAGGCAATTCTGCTAGTGCTTTAAGTAGTACTGTAATATGATTCTGATTATAGGCATCATGGGTTTCTTCTATTATGCTCACTTTGTAAATCATACATTGAAGTTTATTGAAACAGAGCTGGATGGCTGTATTCCTTGATGCAGTAATCTGTTAGCAAAGGTGGCCATCTGCTTTTGCTTGCCATGACTTCAAACCTCAGCAGTGTCTGTCACCCAGCCAGGCAGGAAACTAAACTAGATCCTAAGGAACCTTTAGATATTAATTATGTTGGATAGGGACCATGGAGGAGAAGTAATGAGATAATTTACCCCATGCAGACACCCTCACACACCAGATCTTAAAACTATTTGACTCCTGTGGTCATACCTGATTCTGGGAAAGAATTTTAGCCATCAAGGCCTTATGGCCCAGCTTCTTCCTAGCAGTATCTTCTCTGGACAAGACCAGCCTGACATCTCTCATGCCAAATTAAAACTACTCAAAGTGTGTCGCTGTTTGAGTTCACAGAGCTTCTAACACAAAAAGTTTTATAT
The DNA here is from genome assembly GCF_013100865.1 of Trachemys scripta elegans. Lineage (NCBI taxonomy): Eukaryota > Metazoa > Chordata > Testudines > Emydidae > Trachemys > Trachemys scripta. Next base: position 86,628,412 of record NC_048303.1, read on the forward strand.
GAACCCTATCATATAAGCCAAACCAAAAACAAAAACACCCCAGTGTTGACCATTTATTGCACTACTTGCATTTCCATTAAAATTTCAAGACAGCTTCTTGTGGAGCTTTTTGATTGTTGAACTGAGTGGAGGACCAAGTAGTATTTTAGCTACTCGCTAACTAGAACTGTATGCTCTAACTTTGCTACTGCTGGCTGAATTTGTATTATTTTATATAGAAAAGTGTGGGATGGCACCACTGTTACTATCATGTGCACTATAAAGAACTTGGGAACTTAGGAATTGCCATATGGGATCAGTCCTGAGGTACATCTAGTCCAGTATTTTATTTTTGATGGTGACTGATCTGACTGATGTTTCAGAGGAAGGTTAAAGAACCCCACACTAAGCAAATGGGGAGGAGGGGTCATCTTCCCCCAGGTCTCATCCTGATCTCTAATAGAGCGAGATTGGTTTAAACCACAAAGCACAAGGTTTAATATCCCTTCCTAACTTCTTGTTAGTATTAATTAGGATAATTCTGGATATTCATAATGTCCAATTTTATTTTGAATCTTGCTATATTCTCAGCCTCTACAACTGCCAGTAGCAACAAGTTCCACAATTTAATTACACGTTGTTTGAAAAAGTATTTCCTTTCATTAGTTTTGAATTTGCCATCTTTTAACTTAATTGAATATCCCCTTTTGGGGGGTTGTGAGACACGGAGAACAGGAGTTCCTGATCTTTCTTCTCTTGACCATTTGTTATTTTATCATGTCCCCTCTAATTAATCCCAACTATTCATACAAAATGATAGGGTCTGAATTAGCTGAAATCTTGGAGTCATTGTGCATAGTTCTCTGAAGATATCTACTCAATGTGCAATGGCAATCAAAAAAAAAAAAAAGCTAACAGAATGTTAGAACTCATTAGGAAAGGGATAGATAACAATGTCATAATGCCACTATAGAAATCCATGGTACACCCACAACTTGAATACTGTGTGCAGATCTGGATGCCCCATCTCAAAAATATATATATTGGAATTGGAAAAAGTACAGAGAAGGGCAACTAAAATGATTAGGGCTATGGAACAGCTTCCATATGAAGAGAAATTTAAAAGACTGGGACTTTTCAGCATGGAAAAGAGATGACTAAGTGAGGATATGATAGAGGTGTATACAATCTTGACTGTGTGGAGAAAGAGAATAAGGAAATGTTTATTTACTCCTCCACATAAGACAAGAACTAGGGGTCACCCAATTAAGTTAATAGGCAGCAGATTTAAAACAAACAAAAGGAAGTACTTTGTCACACAATGCACAGTCAACCTGTCAAACTCTTTGCCAGGAGATTTCTGAAGGCCAAAACTATAACAGTGTTCAAAAAAGAACTATATAAGTTTATGGAGGATAGATCCATCAATGGCTATTAGCCAAGATGGGCAGAGATGCAACACCATGCTCTGAGTATCCCTAGCCTCTGTTTGCCAGAAGCTGGGAGTAGACAACAAGGGATGGATTGTTCGATGATTGCCTGTTCTGTTCATTCCCTCTGAAGCACCTGGCGCTGGCCACTGTTGGAAGACAGGGCTAGATGGACCATTGATCTGACCCAGTATTGACATTCTTATGTTCCTTTTTAAATTAAGCTCTCCCAATCTTTTCAACCTCTTTTCAATCTTTTCACTACTTTTGTGAAAACGTTACAGGAAGATAAAGAAAGGTAGATTAATCCAAACAAGGCTCACTGATGGCAAAATGTTGAAAGTGCTCTATACTATATGATAATTTTCATTCAAATATGGGCCCTGATCCCAAAGACGTAATGAATGTGAACAGACCCGTCGAGTTCCATGGGATTATTCACTTGCCTGAAGTTGCTCACAAACATCTTCAGGATCAGGGTCAGGGGTTGCTAAACATAATTTTAAAATACAAAATGTAGAATGAAAAGTAAAAGTGGGATGTCTAAATTTTCACTAATTAGCATAAAGTTAAATCATAATAAAAACTTTTATTCAGGACTAAGCATGCCCTTTCACTGGTCCACATGGGCCTAATTTAATAGATTTCATTTAATGATTAAACTCATTAGTTGTTAGTGTTTATTTAAAAACCACACACACGGCTTTTTTTTTTTTGCCCTTTCTTATCAGTCATATCATGCTATATTGTTTCCCTAGAGCAAGTGCTTTGTGCCCCAAAAGAGTACAGCACCTTAGAGTAATTGTGTAACTTGGAATTATGTAATATGTACATAATAACTAAGCAATTCTAGCTGTAATACTGTACAGCATATGGAAAAGTTGTCTGTGCAATATATTCATGGCAATAAAACTTTACTCCAACAGGTAGTTCTTGGATTAAACGTTGTCAAAAAATACCTTCTATTAATCACGAGCACATTTGGGCATATTGACTTCAAGTGAGTTGCACCACCTATGGGAACAGGACTGAGCTCTTCAACCCTATACAAAATCCTTGGATAGCAAAGGATCTAACTAGACACTCATTTGTAAAAGGAATATTTACCTCCATAGGCTCCATTGGTGTGCATTTATTACCCGAAGCCACATTACAGAGAGACAGTCAAACTCTGGTGGTACAGTAGAACCTCAGAGTTACGAACACCTCAGGAATGGAGGTTGTTCGTAACTCTGAAATGTTCGTAACTCTGAACCATAAGTGCTGACTCTGTGGGCGCTCTGGGGCTGGAGCACCCACCGAAAAAAAATAGAGCAGGAAGAGGTGCGGGGAAAGGGCAGGAAGAGATGGGGCAAGGGTTTGGGGGGGAAGGGTAGAGTAGGGTGAAGCCAGGGCCTGGGGTGGAGCTGAGTAAGTCAGCGCCTATGCTCTGAACAAAACGTTACTGTTGTTCTTTCAAAAGTTTACAATTAAATATTGACTTAATGCAGCTTTGAAACTTTATTATACAGAAGAAAAACGCTGCTTCCCCACCCCTCCCCCCCACACACTTTTTTTTTTTTAAAGGTAGTTTACATTTAACACAGTACGTACTTTCGCTTTCTTTTGGGGGGGGGGGGCTCTCTGCTGCCGCCTGCTGCAGGGTTCCAAACAGGGGCGGCTCCAGGCACCAGCACTCCAAGCGCGTGCCTGGGGCGGCAAGCCGCGGGGGGCGCCCTGCCGGTCCCTGAGAGGGCGGCAGTCAGGCAGCCTTCGGCAGTATGCCTGCGGGAGGTCCGCTGGTCCCGCGGTTTTGGCAGCAATTCGGCGGGTACACCGGAGCTGCGGGACTGGCAAACCTCCTGCAGGCATGCCGCCGAGGGCAGCCTGCCTGCCGTGCTTGGGGCAACAAAAAAGCTAGAGCCACCCCTGGTTCCAAATGAGGTGTGTGGTTGACTGGTCAGTTTGTAACTCTGGTGGTCATAACACTGAGGTTCTACTGTTCAATAGTCATGCAGCCCATCTCTCTACAGTGCATAGCTAGCAGTACTTCAACAAAGGCAAGAACCAATACTTTGGTTGAAATGTTCAAAGATGCATTGGGGATTTTGCTACTTAACTCCCCGTGAAATTAATGGAACTCATACAGCTAAATCCTTCAGTCAGCCTCAAAAATCATATTAATAGTATAATATACTATTAGTATAATAGACATTATATATAAAACGTCTATGTCTATGTGTGTGTGTGTGTAGTGTTTTTAAGGTGAAATCTTGGCCCCACTGAAGTAAATGGTAAAACTTATACTGGCTTCAACGGGATCTCCCTCTATATGTTCTAACCATGTGATATGCACTAACTAATAAATATTCCAACCTGAACCCACGCTCTGTGGCCGATCTCTGTCTCAGCCATGTTCAACCTACCACTGAGACAGAAGTCAGCCACAAAATCTGAGTTCAGAATCAGAGCTACATTTTTCTTGCTGTTGAGGTATGAAACCTGTGGAGCTAACCTGAGGAGTTGTGCTATATCACTGGACAGATTTTCAATTTGACTTATGATATTAGTCATGATAATTTGGACATTTGTAGCACCACCAGTGATGTAATGATGTTCTATGATAGCAGAAGAGTTGAGAACCTGAGCCTGAATTGTCACTCTTGTAAGGACCTGACTATAATTTCACTTGTTTTTGTCTTTATTTCTCCTATTATGATAAGTCACACACCCAATGAGCCTACTTGAGCACAGAAATATATATATGCGCCATACAGAAAGGTTTCAGCTTATTAATATCAACCCACATTCCGTGATTCTTTATGGAGCAGAACTCCATTGCCAAACTCCCACTGAAGTGAACTGGAGATTTGTTCATTTAAAGTTTGCAGCCCTTAGTCTGAAATCACAGCTGGATGATGTTAGGCAGCAGAACACAAAAAGTGTTCTTTAACTGTTGGTTTCCGATACACCAAGTTTCCTACCAAGTTCAAGATATACGTTCAAACCTCAGTCTCTGAGCTGGGAGAAGCTGGGAGCAATGTTTCTCCATAACTACCCTTCTAGCCAGGGCAAGAGCAGAGATGATGGGCTCTGAAAAGACCTGGAAGGACCATCCCCCAGCATATCAAAACAGGATTTTCCTTGTAATAAGAACAGACATTTTGCTGGGGAGGAGGGGGAAAACTGACATTCAAAGCTTTTCTCACAAGCCAGTTTATATCTGACCTTCATTAAGGTCTTTTTAGTCCTTAGCTGGAATCTCCTGAACCATCTTCTCAATACAGCTCTCAGTCACAGACTGATGAGCTTAATATGGGAAACAATAATCATCTATTATATTTAAACTTGTACAACATATTTTTAATACCCCCTGCTTTACAGATATTCTCTACAGTTCAGGGGGTACAATGAGCAAAGCTGGGTTTGGGCCCACCACACACAAGTTCCCAAAGCAATCCAAGGTTGCTCACTGCATTCTTCATGCTGGCATGAGACTCCCCCAACATGTGAGTATAAAATTTGCTCTTAAGTGCAATACCGGCAGCAAATATTTTAACTTGCTATTCATTTTATCCAGCCAATCACATTGTCTGGAGGATGGATGTGGCGCTGGTCAAGAAATGAGAGAATATGGCTCCTCAAATTACAACATATCTTTCCTGGCTGAGGATTAGAAAATATAAAGAAAAATATTTCATTCAAAACAAAAATTGAACATCTTTGTAGGATAAATTCACTTAAAGTTTGACCAGCCTCCAGAACACAAGTTAAAATCCTGAAAAAATATTTTACATACATGCGCACACACACTTTAGGCTTTCATGGGCTTAAAAACAAGGCAAAGGTTGTTGTTTTTTTCCTGAATTGGGGCATAAATTTGAGAATTGCTGATAATATGATGCACCTGTTGTGTTGCATTTAGCAACCACCTGCAGCCAAGAAACGGTGAGCTAAATTCAGCCATGGGGTAAGTGGGTACATTTCCAATGAAATCAACAGAAATACCATGCAGGAGTCAGCTCTGCTATGCCTCTATAGCACTGAAAACAGGATACCCCTACAAGATTACATGCAAGCATTAGTTACACAAAATAGAAAGCATTATCTCCATTCTCCCTCCCTTTGTGGCTGCAAAGTCCCATCTTTGTTCACATTTAAAGATCCAAAAGATAGAAATATCTCAAAGAGCCTTTCACAGAGCTTCTTCCAAGGAGACAGTCGCATCCATTTCACATGAGAGCTTCAGAGCAAGGTCAGACAGACCAGAGCACTCAGTGCTGCTGTCAGCAGTATCTCCACCTCGCTTCTCCAAAGCAATCAAATGAATTCAGTGCAGCTGAGCTGGGCAAAGCAGACACAAGCCTTCACAGGTGAATCGAGAGCTCTGCTAACAATTTTAATGGACGCTAATGAGGACTGGATTGATAGAGTGCAAACCTCTGGAAAAGGACTTCTTGTACAGCAGTTGCTATTTAAAAACACATTTAGTATGGAGCAGTAAATGTTCATTCTGCTCTACCTGCAATATTTCCTATTCCTATAATTAGGAATACTGAAAATACAGCTGTAAAGTCAAACACTTCTGTATGACAAAACATGGAGCTTCTGAACTTTTTAAATCTAAGGAATAGGACCAGTCAAGATGTTTGCAATCACACAAAATAGTCTCACACACTTGATATCAAGAGTGCATGTTCCTGAAGGCAAAGTCCTGACCCAGCCTCCATTTTGTAAGGAATTAAGAGAATCATTTCTTTAGACTGTTGGAAAGGAGTAGCATGAGTCTTTATCTAGTTACATTACAAGGATGAAATAATAATAATACCTAGATCTGACAAAGCACTTTTCATCAGTACATCTCAAAGTGGATAAGTATCATTATCACCATTGTACAGGTGGGGAAACTGAGACACAAGGGTTAAGTGACTTGCCAAAGATCACCCACCAGTCCTGTTGCTGAATGAGGAGTAAAACCCTGGTCTCTGAAGTCCCAATCCGGTGCTCTACCCAGCAGAGCATACTACCTTCCCTGCTTCCCCCTAAATATTCCTATTTCTTTGTTCTCTGGCTATTATAAAAATACTTCCCTTTCAAACTAACTTAGAGAGAAAGTCACAATTATGAAATACAATGTTGTTTTTACATTGCGAGGGGCGGATTTTCAATAGTGCATGTACAAAAATGTGTATTTAATTTTGCTCACACACAACCCCTGATTTACACAGATATATAGGTTTGTGCATGAGAATAATCTAAATTTGCACATATGCATCAGTTAGTACGTGCACAAGTTAGGTACATACACTTTTGAAAGTCTGGTTCCTACTCTCTCCCTCCCTCCTGAAAAGAAGCTTCATAGATAAGTCATGGTAGTCAACTCACTTATTTTCATTTAAAAAGCTCTTAATAATGAAAAATGTTTTAATTAAGTTCAATTGCATAAGAAAACAGTAACTCAACTTCTGAGTTACAGTGTAAACCCTGTTGCTGTCAAAACTCTCGAACAAACCATTATTCATGCAGATCTTGATCATAGATAAGAACTAAAACTTAGTATCAAGAGAATAAAAATAGTTTGCCAGCATACATCATGCATAATAGCTATTACTAGGAGCCAAAGTAAATAATACAGAATATAGCGCGAATGAATATTCTGACAGGTAACACAGAGAGAATGTTTATGACTTTTTTTAAAAGCCAACTAGTTTTGCTTGTTATGTTCTACTTTTGTCAGCCTTATCTGTGAAGTTTGACTGATAATGGAAAAGATTTCAACACTCATTGGATTATGCCTTTTCTTGCTGTTTTGAACTATGCTGTGTGTTGACAGCCAAAGAGCCAATGCTTATTTTATTGATTCACTAATATTAATATATCTTTTCTATTATTTAAACAAATAATCATGCCAATCTTTCAATCTGGTTTCATTTTCTCCCTAACATCTAAAATCCATAATGTCTCCCAGTCTGTTCCTAACAAAACTCTCTAGCTTGGTATTTCTCATATTTATTTACCTCCAGAATAGAAATACATCACAATGGCCATTTCCACAGTCTGGAGTAAAGCCTGTGTGAGTCTAATTTATTTAGAACTATCTTAACACTCGCCTATACAAATTACTGGAAAAGGACTTCCTGGACACAGCAAGAAATGAGCAAACTGGCTTTTAGATGGTAATTGCAAACAAGGAGCAGCACCTTCTAAAATTCTGTCAATTACATAATGCAAGTTAACAAGAGCAAAGCCAAATCTCTGCTGGAAGATTTACAATACTAAGTACAAGAGAAAAGAGACAGCCCCTTCTCCATATGAAAAGAAAAATCCTGTTAAAACAAGTTTTGGGTCCAATCCTGCAGTTCTTAGTTAGATAAGCTGTCCTCAACTGACAGGTTGTATCTGTACACAAATTGTGATATCTACTATCACAGTTCAGGGCAATGACACCTGTATTCCCCTTTTATGATTCCTCAAGGGCACCCACTCTAGGCTCCCAGCTCCTCAGCTGTCACCTCACTTGGGTAGAGATCTGCATCTCTCCCACTCCTGACTGGGGATTTTCTAGGCTGCACAGGATCCTCCTTACACTGTGATATCCCAGCAAGCCAGACTGCCTAAACAGGTCAGCATCTGTGCTTTGCTTTCTCTTCAAAGGCTGCAAACAGATAAATTGCCAGCAGTTATGCCATACAGCTCTTTATAAGCAAGCATATTTATTCTTAAGGTGAAAGCATAACAGAGGAAACATATTGAAACAATAAAAGAACTTACATTCATGCTAAAAAGCTTACAAGAGGTCACCCCAGCTCCAACCTCAGGCTCTGGCAGGTGTCAGTCCTTCCAACCCCTCCCAGAAAGGATAGAAGCTCCTATCCATTTGCTGGATTAAAAAGATGGCTTTGAGCCAGTTTTAACTCAGGATATTTATCCAAGAATCCTTCCTTTGTCTGTTGGTCTCTAGAGAATCTACTTTGAACTAATATAAGTGAACCTCATCAGGAGGTAGTACCTCTCTGGGGGGGTTACAACCTGGCTGATTTTCCTTAATCACCACCCACTTGTTTCAGTTCCTGTAGGAGTTGGGGTAGCCCTCCCCCATGCAGAAGAACACAATCATAGATAAACCATTCATTTAAAATAATGGACCCCAAAGGGTTGCAATGTTTGTCCCATATACCCCACAAAGTAGTTACATACAATCTGGGTCCACAATATTTTATAAACTCAATACCATAAGTCTTTCAAGGTCATTGCAGGAAATTGCCATATCTGGCACATCTACAACAAATAAATTAGGCTTTTGCTCTCTGAAAATCTGGCCAAGAAACTCTGACTAGGATACACAACCAGTTGCAAGGAAAAAATAACTTGCAGTGAAGTGGCATGATATAGTAAATATGCAAAACTGGAAGGATAATCAAAATAAATACATGGATCAAACCCATTGCTATGTGCAATATAAGATCTTTGATTAGGTAGATCGTTCTGCCTTGTAGGACCAATGTTGAGAGTCTAAGAACAGTGGCAGAAACAGAGGCATTAAATCAACAAAGAGTCTGGTGGCACCTTAAAGACTAACAGATTTATTTGGGCATAAGCTTTCGTGAGTAAAAACCTCACTTCTTCGGATGCAACTTCTTGCATCCGAAGAAGTGAGGTTTTTACTCACGAAAGCT